>NC_133385.1:32062628-32092628 GCF_049309525.1 Garra rufa | reverse complement strand
TGTAGACTGCTAAAAGTTATAACAAATAATTTACCTCAAGATTTGCTTTTCTGACATCCTTTTCTAACATTGGGTTATTACATATATATATTACCAACTAAATATACACTTACCTACCCTGCCTTGCAAAAGTGTTCATACGCCTTCATTTTTTTCCTCACATTTTGTTTTGTTGCAGTATTATGTTAAACTGCTTTAAATTAGTTTTTCCCCACATCAATTTACACTCCATACACCATAATAATGACAAAGCAAAAACCAGATTTGCAAATTTTACAAATTTATTAAAAACAAAACACTGAAATAAGTACATTGCATAAGTATTCATACCCTTAACTCAGTACATAGTTGAAGCACCTTTACAGCCTCAAGTCTTTTTGGGTATGATGTGACAAGCTTTGCACATCTGCATTTGGCAATTATCTGCCATTCTTTGCCTCACCTTTTCACCTCTCAAGCTCTGTCAGCTTGGATGGGGGCTGGCAGACATTTTCTAGAGTCCTAGTTGTTCCAGTCGTCTTCCATTATGGATAATGCTTCTGTGGACCTTCAATGCAGCAGATTTTTTTCTGAACTCTTCGCTAGATCATTGCCTTAACGTAAGTCTGTCACTGAGCTCTACAGGCAGTTATCTTGACCTCAGGACTTGGTTTTTGCTCTGATTTGCATTTTCAGCTGTTAGACCTTTTCTGAGAGGTGTGTGCCTTTCTAAATCATACTCATTCAAATGAACTGCCACAGTTTAACTCCACTCGAAGAGCAGTAACATCTAGAAGCAATATGAATGCTCCTGAGCTAAATTTCGAGCGTCCCAGAAAAGGGTATGAATACTTATGCAACGGGATCTTTTCAGTTTTTTATTTTTAATAAATTTGCACAAATGTTAAAAACCTATTTTTTGCTTTGCCATTGTGGAGTAGGGAGCGTAGATTGATGTGGGGAAAAAGTAATTTAAAGTAGTTTAACTAAGGCAGCAACATAACAAAATGTGAAAAAATGAAGGGGTGTGAATAATTTCGCAAGGCACTCTCTTCAGGAAGTTGTTATTTTTGTCAACTGCCCGCTTTAGCCAAAACAAATGAATGAAACTACATTTCCCATGAAGCGTAGCTCGTCGCTCCCGTGAAGTCATTTGTCCACGTGAGCTTCATTCAGCTGAGCGCTGCAAAGATGAATGGCTGGGGTTTGTTTCAACAATCTTATGTTTAATATATTTTCCGCTCACAAATGTTATAAATGTCTTGTTTGTGTGTCTACTGTTCGTTGCTCTCTGGTGTTTAGAGTCGCGTGCATGCAGCGCTACCGCACATCCATCCGGATGAAGCTGTACAAACACATCTGATGAGACATAAACGCTCATTTAACGCAGTGTTGATTTTCCCCGAGCCATTCACTGTGCGTTTATATAACCATGCTCTGCGCTCGCCAGCGTGAAACCAGCCTTTAGATCGTGAAATCACGCCATATATTTGTGTAACAGACTGAAGTCCTGGAATGCTTGAGTGCGGGGGTGTCTGTCTGTCCCCTTCACTGCAGTCACACATCTGACCAGCATATGCATGCCTCACACTGCAAACATCACTTAGGAAGAGAAACAAATGCCTTTGAAAATGTTATTCGGATTGTTTACAGGGGGTGGAAGATGGAAACGTTGGAAAAATGGAGCAGAGACATCATGGCACCTCATCAGCTGGATAAGAAAGAGCAGTCCAAACAAAATGGTGAGATTTGCTTCAAACCTGTCTTTTGGGAAATAAGAATTGTGTCTCTCTAAAAATGTTAACAAATCTGGTTACATTCATTTTTCAATTACACACGTTTATATACAAGAAAATGCAAACTAGCAAAAGCATTGTAAAAATATATATTGACAAAGTTTTAGGCATTGCAGGAGCAACCAAATGTGACCCTGGACCACAAAACCAGTCATAAGGTTAAATTTTATAAAACTGAGATATATACATCATATGAAAGCTCAATAAATAAGCTTTCTATTTATATAAGGTTTGTTAGGATAGGACAATATTTGTCTGAGATACAACTATTTGAAAATCTGGAATCTGAGGGTGCAAAAAAAATCAAAATACTGAGCAAATCACCTTTAAAGTTCTCCAAATTAAGTTCTTAACAATGCATATTACTAATCAAAAATTACATTTTGATATATTTATAGTAGGAATTTTACAAAAAAAATCTTCATGGAACATAACTTAAATTCTTAATGATTTTTGGCATAAAAGAAAAATCAATAATTTTGACCCATACAATGTATTTTTGGCTATTGCTACAAATATACCCCAGCGACTTAAGACTGGTTTTGTGGTCCAGGGTCACAAATATGACCCTGGACCACAAAACCACTCATAACGGGTTTTTTTTGTATTTCGAAAAGGATAATCTTTGGCTGAGATACAGCTGTTTGAAAATCTGAAATCTGAGGGTGCAAAAAAATCAAAATATTTGGAAAAGCGCCTTTAAAGTTGTCCAAATGAAGTTCTTAGCAATGCATATTACTGATAAAAAATGAAGTATTTATATATTTACGGTGAGAAATTTACAAAATGTCTTCATAGAATGTGAGCTTTACTTAATATCATTATGATTTTTGGCATAAAAGAAAAAATTATAATTTTGACCCGTGCAATGTACTGTTAGCTATTGCTACAAATATCCAGGGCCATATATATAATTAATTTGTGTAATTTAAATATACCAACTAAAAACTTCAACTAATTATCAGTATATAGATAAAAATAAAAAGTAAAACAGATGGCCACGATGATAATCAGAAGTGCCATTTTTTTTAATAAACCTTTCCACAAGTGCAAAATACCTTCAAGGTAACGTGCATAATGCTAAAATATTGCCAAACACTAATTGAAAAATACATAAAATGTCACACAAAACACCATAATGTGAGTAATTGTTTACAAAATTAAGTTTAATGGACTTCTGGGAACCTACCTAAAAAATTTTAGCGATCCTACTTCCAAAACCCTACATTTTACTAAAAATCTACTGTATGTACACTACCAGTTAGAAGTTTTTGAACAGTGGGATGTTTAATATTTTTTTAAGAAGTCTATTTTACTATTTAAAATAACGGTTTTCTATTTGAATTCACTTTCAAATGTAATTAATTCCGTTAATTTCAAATCTGAAATTTTAGCATCGTTACTCCAGTCACACGATCCTTCAGAAATCATTCTAATATTCTGATTTGCCGTTCAAAAAACATTTATTATTATTGTGTTGAAAACAGCTGAGTACATTTTTTCAGGTTTCTTTGATGAATAGAAAGCTCAGAAAAACAGCAGTTTTTGCCCGAAATAGAAATCTTTTGTAACATTATAAATGCCTTTATCATCACTTTGGATCAATTTAAACCATCCTTGCTAAATGAAATGATTAATTTCTATAATTTCTCCCCACTTCTTTAAAAAACATTAAGAATCTTACTGTTCAGAAAAGTTTGACTGGTAGTGTTTTTATTGAATCTACTGTATGTATGTATTTCTAAGTTTTAAAATGCATTTTTGCTGGATTTGTAATGAGGTATCTTATAATTACTTAGTTATTTAATGAACAGGTTTTACTGTAGGGTCTTACATTTATTGTCAGTTATTTATTTATTTGTAAGAGATGCTATTATAAGGGATTTCTATGGCCATTTATGTATAATTGATAACTTTATTGTTATCAATATTGTTATTATTAGCTATAATTTGTACAAAAGTTATTATAAGATTATTAAAAGTTAAATATAAGATTTAACTATATCATTGACTAGAAATAGCTTTTCATGATTACTGTCTATAAAATTTTGTGAAAATGCATTGATCAAGAAGTTGTGAAAACCCATTACAGCATATTTGCATTTCCTGTTTACATTTTAAGCTTCTGAATTGCTATTTTCCTCAACCTTAAACTGTGCACCTCTTGAAGTAACTTTTGTGAATCAGTGCCAAAATTAAATAAAATAATAATAATAATTACCTTTGTTTTACGTTAACAGTTGTGGACCATTTAATTGGATGAATGTTTGAATAAACCACAAAACTCCAATTTTGATCTCATGATCTCTTTGTTCTTCAGCTGGTGGTTTAATTTTATTTTGGACAATCGTTTTTCTTTTGATCTATTTTAGGCATGATTGCAAAAAATCTGCTCAACTCTCTCAAGATTCGCAATCGTTTGCAGCTCCAGCCAATTTCTCGTTCAGCATGTGCCACTGGTAAGCATTGTTTTCTGTATTGTGATGACATTCATATGCTATGTCAGTGCTTCCCAAATGTTTATAGGTATTTAGCCTATGCAGCAATTAACAACAAACCTGATTTAGCAAAGTGAGTAAGAATAAATTAAAATAAATACATTTTATTATCTTAAAATAACAACAAAAACATTCATAACAATTATTTTGTGCAGAGAATTTAATATTATGACAATCTGATTTCTTTAAAACAAGAACTCATTGTATGCAACTGTGATTATTGTGACTGACAACATTGCATAAGTCTGAATGTCTTTCAGCGTTGTTGACAATGGTTGTTTATTTTCACCAGCTAATGTGCGGATACTTCAAATGTAGTTGCAGCTGAACGAATCCTCAGGCAGATTTGGTCAGAATTGGTGTTTAGCACTGTGTCGTGTTAACAAACATGCACATAGTCAATCGGCGGAACAATAAAACGATGGAATGGCTGTCTGAAGTGAGATATGTGGGTGTATTAATGCCTGAGTCGTGTTTTCCTGGATCAAACAAACTCTCAGCTCCATTAATGAGCGTCCTCATTGAATCACACACACACACACACACACACACACACACACACACACACACACTCGCTGACAGACTGGTGCCTTATAGGGAGAAACTTGAGGGCAATTTTTTTCTCAGCCTGTTGAGCACTTAAGAACACGGCTGAAGTGGGACTCCTGTTTTGCATTGGGAGATTTCATAATGCCCACAATCATCAACATGTCAATAGAGTGTTTTCACAATGCGTCGTCAATCGGCCATATTGGCGGCACTGAACGTAAACAGTGCCACTGAACCGAGCAAGATTTGCATATTTTGGGCTGTACTAATCAGTCAGACTGGGAAAAACATTTGGAGTAATGTAGACCACCAAAAGAGTGCAAAAAAACTCAAAGCAACAACAAAAGGCTTTGCGGTTCACCAAACTAAACCAGGATTTCTGGGACAAGAATCTTGACAACCTTCATGTTTCTTCTTATCATTTCCGGTCAGGTAGGTAAAATATTAGGCTGATATCTTAATTAATCCCAAGTATGAATCTTTACCACCTGTTAACTTTAGTTTGTCAAAATGTTGCAACTTTTCCTGCTTACTAAGTTCTTCTCTATATGATTTAGCAGCTTCTACGTGTTTTTTCAGTGGTTTAGAGCATAAATGAGTAAAAACAACCTATTCACTAGTACATTAACTCTGCAGTCCATGCTGTTGCTTACATCCGAGTATCGCCAATCGTCACATAACTGCAAAGAACATTTTAAACTTTGATTTCAAGGTAATAACGCATTCCCTTCGGATCTGGAAGTATCTGGATTAGCAACTCTGACATTGTTGAAGGGGGTTTAAAAAAAACTCCTTCATTTGCATACTAAATTTTGGTCTTGTATCGATCCAACCATCTTGTTTTTAGATCCATCCCTTTCATCTACATCAAACATGAATATTTACAAGGTTATTAAACCAATTAAACTTTGTATTAAAGGAGAAGTTCACTTTTAGGACAAAAATGGACAGATAATTTACTCACCCCCTTGTCATCCAAGATTTTCATGTCGTAAAGCATCTAGAGAAACGATTGGTTCAAACTCGCGGGCACCAAAGAAGTCCACTATATGAAAAGAAATCCTAAAACGTTTCCCTCATTTTTCTTTACGACCGAAGAAAGAAACACACAAACATCTTGGATGTTGGACAGGGAGGTGAGTAAGTTATCTGTACATTTTTGTTTTGGAAGTGAACTTCTCCTTTAAACCACTTTCTTTTTCTTTTGTCCTAGTATTTGACAAATATTTGTTCTGGTTGACAATTTGTACGTAAAAGATCGCTTTATTGACCTCAGTCCATCTGATTTGTTTTTAAAGGCTCCTGTCCAGATCTGATGAGTAGGAACGAGCAGCCTGACTCCCGGCCGCTTGCCATGGCCCTGACGCCACAGTTACCCCCCAGGACACATCGGCCCCTGTGTCTCTCAGTGTCCTCTGACAGCAATGGACGCTTCAAAGCTCTGGAGACCCAGGAATGGAAGAACAACCTCAAAGCTCAGGTAAGTGGAAGTACTTTCAGGTCACTTGTTGGCGGTCCATTTCAAGACCCCTATCCTAAAGTGTATCTTTTTTCCATCAGATGGAGCAGGCCCATAGTGCCGGAGCAGCCAGCAGCACAGGTTCCCTGGAAAGAGCGTCTCTCTTTTGCGCTTCTGGCTCCACCACCACCTCCAGCTCTGGCCTCTCCAGTCCGGTGGAGCACCTTACCAAGAGCAAGTCCTCTAGTCGCTTTTCACTCTTCTCTCCACCTTGGAACAGCAGCTCTGAATCTGACTCCAATCCACCTTCCCGCTCCGGATCTAAGAAAATGCGCAACTACAGTCGCAGAGCCGGTCCTGGCAGTGCCAAAACGGGCCCTGAGACTCCAGAACCCAAGCAGAGCGTCCCTGAGCACTTTCAGTACTCAGAACCGGTCATATCCAAGGTTACGGACTACATTTTCGTGGGCAACCTGAACGCTGCTTATAGCGGACGTGCGTTGTGCCGCAATAACATTGACAGCATCATCGACATGAGCAGCCTGCCCGGGGAAACTTGTTTGAGAGTCATTCCTTGCACTTGTTCCAGGGCCGTCAAACATAGTTGGTCTCGGCTCAAAGTGGACATTAGAGACCTTCCGGATACAGTCCAAGAAGGGCTGGCACTCAAGCACCGCTGCTTCGAGGACATCAATGAGTGTATCGATGCCTCCACGGAGAAGCGGAAGAGAGTGCTGGTGCACTGTCGTGATGGTTTTTCCCTCGCCCCCACTTGCATTATTCAGTACCTCATGGTCAAACAAAACATGAGGCTTATTGCGGCCTACGAGCTGCTCCGAGCCAAACACCCTGTCAATATTCGCGAGTCCCATCAGAACGTTCTGGTAAGTCTCGAAAGAGCTCTGAGGCCTGGAGGAAACACGGACCCAGAGTGCTTTAAACAGGCCATCTCTCGAAAAGTGGCTTGGACCTGATAGCGAACCTTGGGGAACCTCAGCGTTTTGTATTTGTGCTTTTATTTTGTACATTATCTTCTCCGTTAACAGTGTAAGGCAGCTTTTTTTTGTGTGTGTGTTTTGACTGAGCTGGATGTCATGGTGTGAGTACTAACTGTGAAAATTTCCTGAGTTGTTGTTCAGTGGCCATTTTAGCAAAACAAAGAGAATTTCAGTCATTCGTTTTGCTTCTGGCTCAACGAAACAAGAACAAACACGCTTTGTGCAGCTGCTAAACACTGAGATTTTTCTGGGAATATATCTCCTGTTTATTCTTCTTCGTCACGTGGGTACATAGCCATGCTGTGGAGGTTTATGCCGAGGAAGAAGTTCTCAGGAGACGAAACGATGTCACATATGGCTGCAAACACCACTACTGGAGTACTATTAACTAAACATCTCATACACTCTTGTTAAGGACTAAACTTGATTAGTCATTGTATCTGGCAGTACAAAGCACAACCCTTGTTGGCCTCCTTATTCGTTTGACAGTTGGTTGATAGGCCTATTTCTCTGTGTTTAACCAGGGTTGAAAGATACACAGGAAGAGTAGTCCTCTATGAGGAGTCATTTCATTTACTAAGTGTCTTTTATTAAATGTGTAATACTCAACATGTTTGATCAAATAATTCAGTGCTTGGAAACCATGTGAATTTTGTGATTGTGTTAAGCATTGAAACTGGCCCACTTTATACCTTTTATGGAGTGTTGGTATTTGGGAAAATGAGTTAAACCGAGTTGTGGAGCAATGCTCAGTTGCAAAGGCTTGATATTGCACTAACCACAAGGAAATGCACAAGTTTTGCTGAAACGTGGCTTAGTTTGATTTAATGTTGCGCAGTGGATATAGATCAAAATATTTTTATTACGATAATGTTTATGCTTATATATAATGATTGGTGTTCATGGTTTCAACTGTATTTTATTTAGCCATTTAGAAAAACGTAACAGCCCTAATAGCACACGTATGTCACCGAGACATCTTGAATGCACGCATTTTCATTTCAAGAGCGTAAGCTAGTTTGCAATACATTGTAGACATGTTCCCTGTCAGATGTACACTCAGTTTGTGCTGAAAGTGACCAATAGAACTAGGACTGTCAAACGAATAATTGCGATTAATCGTGATTAATCGCATCCGAACTAAGAGTATATGTTTGCACACTGCATGTGTGTGTACTGTGTATATTAATAATGTGTACATAATAAATATACACCGTACAACACAGATTTACACAGTTTTGGATGTGTTTAAGCATGATTAATCACGATTAATTGTGATTAATCGCAATTAATTGTTCGAAGGCCCTACGACATTTGTGGTTTTAAATTTGTATGACGTCTGCACACAAATATAATGTGTCTTGGTGACATACATGTGCTTAAGGAGAAATATATTTGACATGGCTTATGCTTGTCAGCAGTGATTATTCTATTTTGATATTTAGTGCGCAGTTTGGTGAAGAAAGACCCTCCCTGAGTTTTGGTGCCTTTTGTTTGAACTCGTCCAGTGTGATTATTGTGACATTCACACGCGCACACTGTATGCACTCATCAGGTATAGACAAAACGTCGTCTTTACGCTTTGACATGTTCAGGAAATGCTCCATGTTGGTGTACTTTTTGTGATGTATGGCAGAGATCAGTTTCATCTGAATACGCTGTTGTAAAGGTTTCATAGCAGTGCTCACAGTGAACAGTGCCTGTATTTCAATCAGTGTGGTGGTGACGTCAATCAGTGTGATCATTACCCTTCTTCTACGGGCCTGCGGTTAGCTGCTTCTAACATTAGCAAAGCTGTATTTAGATTCAAATGGAACATTTAACCGTTGCTTTTTTCTTCTTCGTTAGCCTATTTAAATCTATATTTTTGGATGGTTGATCTCGCCCTGTAAAGGTCTAACAACATGAACTCTCAGGTTAACTTTATTGGCCTAGAAAAATTCGCAATGCGTTAGAAACCAGAATAATGTGAGGCAATGTATTTTCTGTATCATGTTTTGGAAGGAAATGCATTTGTACATGTTGATATTAAAGAGAATCTGATGCACTGACTTTCTTGTCGTGTGATTTGTTTGACACCTTTTAGAATCTGCAAAATGTTTATTATTTTACCAAAATAAGAGGGATCATACAAAATGCATGTTATTTTTTTTTACTTAATACTGACCTGAATAAGATATTTCACATAAGAGATGTTTACACATAGTCCACAAGAGAAAATAACAGCTGAATTTTTACAAATTACCCTGTTCAAAAGTTTACATACATTTGATTCTTAATACTGCGTTCTTGCCTTAATGATCCACAGCTTTGTTCAGTTGTTCACGAGTCCCTTGTTTGTCCTAAACAGTCAAACCTGTCCCACAAATTATTTGGTTTTTCTGCATTTTTGTGTATTTGAACCCTTTCCAACAATGGCTGAATGATTGTGAAATACATCTTTTCTCACTGAGGACAACTGAGGGACTCATATGCAACTATTACAGAAGGTTCAAATGCTCACTGATGCTTCAGAAGGAAAACCCGATGCATTAAGAGTTAAGAATCAGGGTAAATTTGAAATATTTTGTCTTCTGGGAAACATGTAACTATCTTTTGTAGGATCTGAAGGGCAGTATTAAATGAAAAAATATATAATATTTAGGCAAAATAACGTAAAAACGTACACATCTCTATTCTGTTCAAAAGTTTTCACCCCTGTATCTTAATGCATCGTTTTTCCGTCTGGAGCATCAGTGAGCGTTTGAACCTTCTGTAATAGTTGCACATGAGTCCCTCAGTTGTCCTCAGTGTGAAAAGATGGATCTCAAAATCATATAGTCATTTTAGGATAGGGTTCAAATACAGAAAAATGCAGAAAACCCCCCCAAAAATTTGGGACCTGAAGGATTTTTCTGAAGAACAACGAGGAGTTTAACTGTTCAGGACAAACTAGGGACTCATGAACAACTATCACTAAAAAAAATAATTCAGGTAACAACACGGTATTAAGAATCAAGTGTATGTAAACTTTTGAACAGGGTCATTTTTATAAACGCATCTCTTACTTTCTCTTGTGGACTATATGTAAACGTCTTTTATGTGAAATATTTTATTCAGGTCAGTACTAAATAAATAAAAAAACATGCATTTTGTATGATCCCTCTTATTTTGGCTAATTTTTATTTTCCAGATTTTATTAAGAGGCTACAGTTTTGCTTTTGCACACTGTGGTATTGTAAGCGGATAATGTGGATACTAGTACCAAATTTCACAAATATCTGCCCCTAGTGGTTGGGAGCACTGCTGTTGGTTAGGTGACTTGTTACCAACTTTTTTTTTTTTTTTTTAAACTCTATTTAAGATCATCAGCCTAGATATGCAACATTTTCAGCTTTTGTCTGTTTGTTATATAAGTGACATTTAAACTATCGTGGAAACCTTTTAACATATCTTTAAAATTTATTTTTAATACTTTGCATATGTCTTCAAAGATCTACCCATATGCCCTCCAAAGGCAAAGTGCAGTAACTACACTAACACTGAAACTGAGAATAATGCCTTTAAAGTTTTTTCGCCAGCTAGTCAAACATGTTGACACTCTTCTTTCTCTGAAACACTCTCGTTCCTCTGGGACAAAATTGAACCAGGAGACGTTGCCACAAGACAAAACAGTTGTCACAAAGTCCATTTTAAGCCTTAACTCAATTTTGACCAAATGTGTAGTTACTGCGCTTTGCCTTTGGAGGGCAGAATATATTACAAATATGTAAAAATATACTACATTGTTAACTATGATGATTTAAACAGAGTGAAATAATCATAAACCATTTCAATATTTAAAAAAATTGAAATCTGAGAGTTTTTTGACCCTGCATAGACCCTGCATAGTAAGGACATCATTAAAATGTCAATGTTTAATTGTTTATGAAGCCACAAGAATACTTTTTGTGCGCAAAGAAAACTAAAATAATGACAATTGCATCAAAGACTGACATGGAAGATAAGAAATTGTTGAATACAAAAAGTATTGTTATAGCTTCATAAAATTAAGGTTGATCCACTGATGTCACATTGACTATTTTATTGATGTCCTTACTCCCTTTCTGGGCCTTTAATGTGATTGTTGCGTTGCTATCTATGCAGGGTCAGAAAGCTTAGATTTAATCAAAAATATCTTAATTTGTGTTCTGAAGATGAACGAAGCTCTTACGGGTTTGGAACAACATGATGGTAAGTAATTAATAACAGGATTTAAATTTTTGGGTGAACAATCCCTTTAAATGCACACATTTTTTTCCCCCTCTAAAGTTGTGTACTTGTGTACTAAGGAGGCAACTGTATCATGAAAGATGCTTGAGGTGGAATACAAGATGTGTGTGAAGTGTTTATCATTCATGCATTTGCATGAGCATGATTAAAATCTTAACTTGAGAATTAGGTTTATAACAAGTGTTAACAGTGATTAAATCAGGAATAGGGTTTACACTAAATTAGGAATATTAGGATTGCTAAATGGATTTGATTAATTCAGGTACTAGAAGTGGTAGTGTTATCAAGCTTTTCAGTTGACGCATTACGAATTTCAGAGTTTCTTTAAAGGGGTCCTGCCTTTTCACTTCTTGAAATTTAGCCAGTGTGCGGTGTGTTTGTTCGGGCATAAAAAACATCTACGAAGTAGTCCACTCCAAAGGGAGATATTTAGTTTAAAAAAAAAATCCTTTTTCAAGAACTACCACGAACGGCTCCTTTGGACTACAGCGTTTGTTTTCCGGATGCTATGATGTCACAACGCGGTCCATTAGAATATCATTCAAATGAATCCCGCCTACAGAAATTCAAAACGTTGGCGGGTGGGGGATTAGCCTAACTTTTAATGATGTAGCATGGACAGCTGCTTCTGGGATGCTTCAGCGAGCCACAGGGCAGCTTGTATAAATGCAAGCATTGACTAAAGTGTCCGCAAACTGCTCCGGTAGCCGTGCTGGAGCCACGCCATTGACGTGTGCGGTATAGAGGGACGAAACACATGCGGAGCCGCGGCTGATGTAAACACAAGCATTGACTAGAGTGACGATCATCAGTTGGCGCATCTGAGCCTCGCTGTAGACGTGTGCAGTGTGTGGTAAGAGATTTATTCATTACACAGTGTAGATAGCGTCACTAGCCTTGGGCTGGAGCTGGTTTCGGGCATGTAAATAATTAAATAAATTAGCACAATAATGATAATATCATGTATCGGCGATCTCGCAGGCTGACGATAGGACCAACACTACTGTAGCATAGTTTTTATTCACCCTTTATGCATCCTAGGTGTATATGACTTCCTTCTTTCAGACGAATGCAATCTGAGTTATATAAAAAAATTCCTGACACTCCCAAGCTTTAGAACAGCATAGAATGAACGGCATAGACAAGTCTTTCTCTCCATCAGTCCAAAACAAGTCGATCCATAATAAAAAGTGCCTCACATGGATTCGGGGTGGTCAGTAAAAGCCTCCTTTGTGGCTTTTTGTAAGAAAAATATCCATATTTAAAACGTAAGAATCACTTTAATCTAGCTTGCGCAGTTGTACACGGAACTTGCTGCTTTGCGGAGGGGCGTGGCAGGACTGAAACTCTGTCTAAGCTGTTCTCCAATTGCAACGCAGTGGGACTACTAACCAATCACAACACATTTCGTTTTTCGGAAGGCGGACCTTCATCAAACCCAGAACTAATCGAGCCATTTGTGCCAGCCTGGAGAGAAAGCTATTGTAATAATGTAAATTATGTAAAAAAAAGTTGTTGTTTTTTCATCCAAGCATGAGAGCATGTTCTAGTCTAGTGCACCCCCAAAACAAAATAAAGACTTTGTAAAAGAGCATAATAGGACCCCTTTAAAGATTGGAAGATAAAAACATTTTTTTCCTAACATTCCCACATAGGAATTCTAAAAATGGACTCTAAATCATTATGGTCCTCATTTGCCACATTTGCAGACACTCATCCTACTCTCTGTTTGACAGCTGTACCAATTACACCACTATATCTGAATGCCTGGGGTGAGAGAGTCCCAGGTAGCCATCAGCACCAGACCAGCCGTTTGGAAACATAAATAGAACAGTTGGAAATATGCTGCTCCATAAGTATTCACACGCTCATCTACTGAATGAGCAATAGTGTTGCCATTCTCTTTTGACCTGTCTGGCTTTGCTTTGTTTTAACAAAAAAAAAGTCAAGAAAGAGATCAAATGACAGTTGATATCCCTTCCAGTTAATTTGCCAAGCTGGAAATGGAATGTAAAGTTGCTGCTATATTTTAGGTTTTGTAAAATTTGCAACATGAGCACTTTTTACTTTTTATTATAGCACTACAGTTTTTAAAACAATAAGTTAAACTCATTGTTATAAATGAATGACGTAAGTTTGTGTGTCACCTAGATATTTTTTCATGTGTTCCCTTCTGGAACTTTCTTATGGGGTTTCTTTCTTTTTTTTTTTCCAAATATTTGAATATGGAATGTGAATGTTCGAATTTGAATTTGAAACTGAATTAGAATGTAAATATTCAAATTCAAATTTGAATTTGGAATGTTATTATTAATTTTGTATGTGCCAAAATTGTACATAAGCAAACCTCAAGAAATGACTTTTTGTATTAGCCTAGCAAAATAATGCAATGCTCTTGCTAGTGTCTTGATATTCATTATCTCTGTCTCAAGTGTGGGCTTCACTTTGATTATAACTATACACAATCTAATGAGGGGTTATTTATATATCAGGGGGGTCCGGAGGGGAGATGAGGGATTTGATATTGTGTTTCAGGTGTTTGAGAGCCTATTGGTTCTCTGAATGCATCTACTACCATAAACAGAGAGATGGGATTTCCTTGGTCATGAGGGAATACAATATATACTTAAGATGCCCGCTTCCCACAGAGACCATATTCGTCCTCTATTCTTCTGGCTGTGTCTGCCTCAACTCATAGGTAAGATGCTGTTTTTGTGATTTGCCTATCTTATTGTGCATGTCTTTATTCTGTTAAAACAGCATCTAGATGCATCTTTCCAGCTGTTATTGTTGACAGATGATTTTCTTTGTGGAATTTCAGTTAGTTTTTAACTGTATTGTTCTATTTGTGATGCATTTGAAAGGTGTTTTGCTGCTAATTGTTCATTTTCTTCTTTGTATATCAGTATAAACATAATTTATTTAGGCATAAGCAAAATTTAAGACAAGTTGGTTTGTGTGTGATTGAATATTTTTGCAAAATCTTTATTCAGACTGTTGAGAAAAAAATTGTAATAAGACATTAATTCCGCATCCTTACTGGGAATATAGAAAACTTACTGTGCTATTTTGGGATGCACACTTGGTAGCTGAATTGTAACGTGTTGATTTGAGTTTTGGAGACGCTATCCGATTCGGCTTTTAAGATTGAAAGGAGATATGCCAGTGTTTATCTTGCTGTCAAGACTTAATCTTTGAATGAATATCAGGCTTCAGCTGATGGGTCTAAAATGACGCACAGGGATCTCTTTGGCGATTTAGACAATGATGCTATGGCTTAAATTTGTGGTGTTTGCATAGTTCAAATGTAAAGGCCTTTACTACATGTTTACTCACATTATCACAATGATAGTCATTGTCAAACTTCAGACCTAGCATTGCATTTTGCATTCTGAAAGTGATCCTGAGATAGAAAGTAGATTAAAGATTGTTTAGTTTCGAGCTATTTTAAGTTAAGTAATTAATATTTAATGCATTTAAAAATCATTTTATGTGTGACCACGGACCACAAAACCAATCATAAGGGTTATTTTCTGAAATTAAGATTTATACATCATCTGAAAGCTGAAAAAATAAGCTTTCCACTGATGTTTTTTAGGATAAGACAATATTTAGCTGAGATACAGCTATTTAAAAATCTGGAAAAAATTTTAAATATTGAGAAAATCACCTTTAAAGTCCAAAAGAAGTTCTTAGCAAAGCATATTACTAATCAAAAATTACTTTTTGATATATTTACAGTTGGAAATTTACAAAATATCTTCATGGAACATGATCTTTACTTAATATCCTGATGATTTTTGGCGTAAAATAAATTTTTATTGCTAGAAATTTACCCATGCTACTTAAGACTGGTTTTGTGGTCCAGGGTCACATATTTCACTGGATGAACTTTGCCTTGCTGTAAATTTGGATCATTTGGTCATATAACCAAGTTAGGCTCAGCCTTAAAATAATTAAAATTCAAACCCACAAGAAAAGGGTTTGCATGAAAAAAAAAACTGATGTCATGATCTGAGTCATTATGTTAGATCAGTTTCAGATGATTGGGAGGGAAGGAATTGGTGGGATCATGCTTTTGATTATCACCCAGAAATGGGCTTAGCACAGTGCATCTCTTGAGATTTTCTGCTCAAAAATAGCATATGATTCACTTTAGACCAGAAGATTCTATGGCCTCATTTGAATGTCGGTGGTTCGTTTTGTTACTTGTCATTTTGCAGGCATCCTCCATGATGTTAAAACTACACAAAAAGTGGTCTTACTTAAGAATAAGTGGTTTTGTTTGACGTCACAGTATTGTATATTGTGTATTTTATTTTTACAGGGGCCAAAACAAAATTAAGCCAAGATGTCGGAGTAAGTAAATATTTTAATTTACCCTTTTTTGCTTATCCTCATGTTCCTCAACTAACAAAAATTTTATATTTTGTATACGTGTGTATATTGGACATAAAAATAAAAATTGCAGTGTCTTGTGCCTAAAGGGATAGTTCATCCAAAAATGAGAATTTGATGTTCATCTGCTTTCCCCCAGGGCATCCAAGATGTAGGTGACTTTGTTTCTTCAGTAGAACACAAACGAAGATTTTTAACTCAAACCGTTGCAGTCTGTCGGTCATATAATGTCATTCAATGGGATCCATGGCTTTGAGAGTCAAAAAAACATACACAGACAAAACCCAATTAAACCTTGCGGCTCGTGACAATACATTGAGGTTAAGACACAAAACAATCGGTCTGTGCAAGAAGCTAAACAGTATTTATATCATTTTTTTTTACCTCTGATCCACCGCAATGTCCAACTGTCCAAAATATTAAATAATATCAGTAACTTCTGCTATTAATCTTTTAATATTGTATTCAAACATTCTCAGAATTAATACTAAAAATAAATAATAACAACAAACTTAAAAAATGTAGGAGCACAGTCAAAATTTTAGGAGCACATTCTAAACAATAATCAAAAAATCTGAGATATTTGACTCCTTAAAGTGATTTACTGGGGAATTTTGTTTTTGCCTTTGTTTTTACCTTTTCATATGTTTAATGAGGCTCAGAGGTGGCATGAGTGCAATCAAATTCATAAATTCATGTTGAGATTAATGTTTTAAATATAACATTTTGAATACAGAAATATTAAAGATTTAAATAACTGAAAAGATCTGCCAGCAGGTGGCGATAGAGATGCACAGCGGCTCAGTTGTGACTTGTTTCAGACTACTTTTGACGATAGTGTTATAGTCAGGCAACGTAAGTCACTTCATAATAACTTCTTGGTTTATTTAACTTCTGTATTAAATCAATATCTCATTTACAAACTCCCTTAAAAATTATTAAAAGCCGTCACTCATCTTAGGTAGTGATATCACAAAGCTCTGTTACAATCAATGACGCTCTCTACACTGCACAATCAATCTCTTATTAACACTCTCTCTACACTTTGTGTTTAATAAAAGGATTTGTGAGATATGTCTGTGATACATTGCTCAACATTGCAAAAACACGTAGAAACCTTTGAAGCTCCCCTGAGCGCAAACACAAATATGCTGATTGGGTCAGTCGCACATGGTGCTCCTAAATATTTTTTCATAGTCGCACGTAGTAATTTTCAGTCGCAAATGCGAGTGAAATGGTTGCACTGTGGAGCCCTGGTATGCCAAATAAAAACAAAAACTTGTGGTACTGATACGCAAAAATAGACTTTAGCGTGTATATGCTACAAAATGGGTAGGATTAGGGTTTTTTTTTTTTATTTGCCGTACTATTAATACGCATTTTCATGAGACCAGGCTCGAATGAACAGCTGTCAAAAAAAAAAAAAAAACACATTCAGAAAACTAGAGCGACAGAATCAAAAATGGCGTCATAACACCGGGAAGTTTTATCACAGTTGACAGCCCGTTTTTAAATAAATGAGCCCAGTCGAGGCTTGTCCATTCCATCACACAGTTAAACAACTAACAATGACTGATATATATATATATATATATAATGATATATATGCGGTTCTGACGGTCAATAATAATAAATGCTCTTTGAACACAACTCTATGAAGTGATGTGCCATACTAGCCTTTACCTTCTGCTCTGGAGTCTTGTTTTGTATTAAACATGGCAGAAAAACAGTCTTAAGAAGGGATAACGGTAGGGTCGCGCAATGGGCGTGGCTAAAGGTGACATGTTGACGCATTCCATGCTAATCGACGTATTTTCATAATCAACGTAAATGATGACGTCGACAAATCACTGCACTGCACTAATTAAAAACTAAAAGATTATGTTTGCTTGCACGAATTCATTCGGGAGCGTTGACTTTTCACAAATTGTGAAACTCATGTATTAAATAAATTCAATGCACACAGACTGAAGTAGTTTAAGTCTTTGGTTCTTTTAATTGTGATGATTTGGCTCACATTTAACAAAAACCCACCAATTCAACAACAAATTAGAATATGGTGACAAAATCAGCTAATCAACTCCTGCAAAGGTTTCCTGAGCCTTCAAAATGGTCTCTCAGTTTGTTTCTCTAGGCTACACAATTATGGGGAAGACTGCTGATCTGACAGTTGTCCAGAAGACAATCATTGACACCCTTCACAAGGAGGGTAAGCCACAAACATTCATTGTCAAAGAAGCTGGCTGTTCACAGAGTGCTGTATCCAAGCATGTTAACAGAAAGTTGAGTGGAAGGAAAAAGTGTGGAAGAAAAAGATGCACAATCAACCGAGAGAACCGCAGCCTTGAGAGGCTTGTCAAGCAAAATCGATTTAAGAATTTGGGTGAACGTCACAAGGAATGGACTGAGGCTGGGGTCAAGGCATCAAGAGCCACCACACACAGACGTGTCAAGAAATTTGGCTACAGTTGTCGTATTTTGTTAAGCCACCCCTGAACTAAGACAACATCAGAGGTGTCTTACCTGGGCTAAGGAGAAGAAGAAATGGACTGCTGCCCAGAGGTCCAAAGTCCTCTTTTCAGATGACAGCAAGTTTTGTATTTCATTTGGAAACCAATGTCCTAGAGTCTGGAGGAAGGGTGAAGAAGCTCATAGCCCAAGTTGCTTGAAGTCCAATGTTAAGTTTCCTGAGTCTGTGATGATTTGGGGTGCAATGTCATCTGCTGGTGTTGGTCCACTGTGTTTTTTTGAAAACCAAAGTCACTGTACTCGTTTACCAAGTAATTTTAGAGCACTTCATGCTTCTTTCTGCTGACCAGCTTTTTAAAGATGCTGACTTTATTTTCTAGCAGGATTTGGCACCTGCCCACACTGCCAAATCTTTGTTTGTGTTCTACTGAAAAAACAAAGTCACCTACATCTTGGATGCCCTGTGAGAAATCAAATTTTCATTTTCAGGTGAACTATCCCTTTAATAGTTACTGCTTTAACACAGTGTGTAATGTGTCATTTCAAAACACCTTAGGAAAAAGATGTCGTCGAGTCGCAAGCATCATCTGAAGGTACTGTATGACTCAAAACTAAACCTATAATTCAATGTCCATTAATATGTAACAATAACACCCAGCTTCTCTGTGTCACAGAGCTTGATGCTTTCCATCGCTAAAGGTATTCTGGAACAGGAAGAAAAGGACATAGAGGTTGAGAGGCAGAGATACATGGCAGAGACCTGCCCAGCTCTGTCTCTACCTTCAGGCATACAGGCATTACAGGTACTGGACAATAAATTCACCTTCAAAGAACTAAATATGTGCATGAAACCCTCGAAAACTATGTAAATGGATCTCTACTGTTTATAGGAACTGTGCAGGGAGCTCCACCATAAAATCGACACCATTGATGAGGAGAGATACGACATGGAAATGAAAGTCAACAAGAGTGCGAAGGAGGTAAGATGTCATCAAAATTTATTTGTGTTTTGTCTTGTAGTTTCTACACTGATGGCCCTCATTGATTGACTCTAGATCGAGGACTTGAATATCAAAGTTATTGACCTGAAGGGCAAGTTCAAGAAGCCAACGCTGAGGAAGGTGCGCATGTCTGCCGACGCTATGCTTCAGGCTCTGCTGGGCTCTAAACACAAGGTGTCTCTGGATCTGAGAGCCAACTTGAAACAAGTCAAGAAGGAGGTCAAAGAGGAGGTGAGTGATGAACGGCATTGTTCTTATGAGGTATCCTTGAGGTTCCTGTATTTCTTTGTCTAAAAGAAACTTCAGAATTCAGAAAGATGCTGATCTTAGATTCTTTATCTTTTGGCTCACTGACCGAATATTTTTCATTTATTCTTCACCAGGATAAGGAACTGCGTGATGTTGGTGACTGGCGTAAGAACGTTGAAGACAAGGCTGGCATGGACGGCAGGAAGAAGATGTTTGAAGCCGAGGCTTAAATTTTTAGTTTTTTGAAGTTCAATATGCTGCTCAGTTAGAATTGGCCTAAAGATGTTAATTAGTGTTGTGATAAACTGTGTACTTAAAACAACACACTCATTTGCCTTTGATATTATGAGTAATCTATCAAAAGTAAATATGATCACTTAGTTTTCTGTTCAACATTGGTACTGCCAAGTGTATTCTCAGCCCATGTCTCCAAGTCTTACACTATCAATAAAACGGTTAATTCAAGAATGAAGTCCTGTGTTTATTTTGCCACATAAACCACTTTGTAACCAGCTTTTTATTATACACAATTTCCTCACCAATCTGTTGAAAAAGTAAGTATTATTGCCAGTTTCTTTTATCCATTTGGTTTATGACTGAAAAAGCTGATAACATTTTATTATGTTTAAATACAGCAGATAACAATGACGCCTTCCTGGCACCTGCAAGAAACTAACCGGAAACTGGAGGATACTGAACACACAATCGTGAAGGTACAGTCTACACAATCTATTGTGATAGACAGATAGATGCATAGAGCGATAGATAGAACAATAGATAGATACATAGATAGAACAACAGAACAATAGACATAATTGGATGTATAGATAGACAGATAGATGGATAGATAGATGAAATGACAAACAGATAGATTGATGGATGGATAGATATAAGATAGATAGAATGATAGATGGATAGATAGAGTGACAGAACGATACATGGAGCGATAGATAGAATGATAATAGATAGAATGCCAGAACAATAGACACGATTGATAGAATGACAGACAGATGGATATATGGATGGATGGATAGAATGACAGAACAATACATAGAATGATAGATAGATAGACAGACAGATAGAATGACAAACAGATAGATGGATGGATAGATGATAGAATGACAGAACAATACATAGAGCGATAGATAGAACGATAGGTAGAACGACAGATGGATAGATAGATAGATAGATAGATAGATAAAACGACAGACAGATAGATGGATGGATGGACAGATAGAAGATAGAATGATAGATGGACAGACAGAATGACAGAATGATACATAGAGCGATAGATAGAACGACAGTTACATAGAATGCCAGAACGATAGATAGAACGACAGATTGATAGATGGATAGATAAACAGATAGATAGAATGACAGAACAATACATAGAACGATAGATACATAGAATGATAGATAGACAGATAGAACGACAGACAGACAGACAGATAGATAGAACAACAGAAAGATAGAGCAATACATAGAACGATAGATACATAGAATATAGATAGAACTATAGTTACATAGATAGATAGATAGATAAAAGAACAGACAGATGGATGGATGGGTAGATAGGATGATAGATGGATAGATAAAATGACAGAACGATACATGGAGCGATAGATAGAACGGTAGTTACATAGAATGCCAGAACGATAGATACGATTGATAGAACAACAGACAGATGTATAGATGGATGGACAGACAAACAGATAGACAGAACTATACATAGATAAATAGATGCATAGAGCGATAGATAGAACAATAGATAGATAGAACAACAGAACAATAGACAGAACAACAGACATGAATGGATGGATAGATAGAGAAATAGATAGATAGATAGATAGATAGATAGATAGATAGATAGATAGATAGATAGATAGATAGATAGATAGATAGATAGATAGATAGATAGATAGATAGATAGAAATATAGATAGATAGAAGCTTGTACAGCAAAAGGCCTTTGTGTGAAAGTTATTCTCAGAATAAAAGAATGGCTATCTTGAAGGACAGGTTATTTATACTGAAGGCACAGCGAAGGAGGGATAGTGCCGTATTTCATGACCTTGTCAGCTCATTGGTGTGGTGGATAATCCACATCCATAAAGAGAAACCATGGATTTACAGAGAGATCTGAGAATGCAATATATACCTACTTAACACGACCGTCGCCCGTGTCTCGTTTTGACAGCCGTCTGTCCCTAGAAGACGTTCCTCTGTTCTTCTAGAAAGGTGAGAGCTGTTCCCTTGTTTCACTGTCTTACAAATACTGTTCTATTGTAAATTTTTGTTGGAAGTTGTAAAATGTAGTTTGTGGGATTGATGATGGAGCTGATGGAGAAGGTTGTCATGGGGGTTGGTTTTTCTACCATAAGTCACTATGGAAAGAATGCACATGCGGAGAAAATAAATGTAATGTATAGATTCTTTGATGTACTAGTTTAATAAACATTTAGAGCAAACTGATTTGTTAATGACTTGAAAATATCTTCAGATAGTATGCATAACATTGTATGATCATTGCTGGTGATTCTGACTCATGGGAAGTTTGTTTCTGGACTCATCTGTAGTATTTTATTTTGAAAAACACCATGGTAAGAAGCAAAGAAACTTGCTTTTGATTGGTCACCTAAAGGGTGAGGTCAGGTTTGATATACTAACTGCTGAAGTGGCTATTGGAAAATGAACACCGAGACAAGCATACATTTCAAACCGATCCTTAAGTCTTACTCCACCTGTCAACACCTTTTTACAGTCCTCCTCAAATGATTTACAGTACTGTCTTGTATAAAACTGATTTGCAGAATTTTTTAAATCTGAAAGACAATACTGTCTATTCACCAAGACCTTCTAGTTCATCTTGTGCAATGATCTGAAATGGCTTAACCTTCTGGAACATCTGAAATATGCATATATTTCTTTGGAGACTTGATTAGTCTTGAAGTTCTTAAGTTGCTCTTTTACCAATCCTTAACACAAAGCCTTTTGATCTATTCTGCCATGTGTCTTCTGCTAAACTTGTCCTCAATCTTCTTCCAGGGCTACTTAGAATAGTTCTTCCTCAAATAGCCTTATGTAACCTGACTTCACAGCTTTCTAAGTATGCCATTGAGGCATTAAGAGTCCATTTAAGTGTACTAAATTGGTCAATCAATTTGTCATCGGTTAACCAGTTAGTCCAGTCTGTCTCGCAGGGAGTATATTAAGAAAGAAATTTGAGACAGTTGTTTTGCAGGGAATAAAGGAAAGCTGTGTTGTCATATCTTTGACATCTCAGAGATGCACTTGAGGACGGGGCTGTGTCTGCAGCTGATGTACTGGCCTTGAGATCATATTGCAGCACCCTCCTGGAGAAAATCCTCTAAGATGAGTTTGGGAACCATGTGGTCCTCTTGAGTATTACACAACTCTTGACATTAAGGGCAATGCGAAAAGGTCGCACGATCAGAATGTCTGTGGATTTGGTGCCATTGGATTGTGTCCACATGCAATAGTTACACAAAAGCTGTCACTAGGGTGGTACACTTTTACAAGGGTCACACTAGAGGACCATTTACATAGTTTCTATAACCACTGGTGGAAGTGCCTACTTTTTGACGTGTTGAGAACAATTTAATTATAGGAACACATTTTGGAGAGACTAAATTAGCAACTACTTCAGCGTAGGGTATAACTCAGGACAACAGAAACTACCAGTGATGTAAATATTGATTGATAGGCTAAACATTTGTGATGCTAAACACCGGCACTTCGACCTAACTCCACGAACATGGAAAACAGTGGTAGATGGTCTGATGCCAAAGTCCAGGCACTTCTCTGTCCTCCAGTTGTTGACACTGTGAAATGGCATGCTTAAATGACGTCGCTGTTGGACAGCTTACTTCCCTTCAGAATTCCTACTGGTGGTGCGAATGCAACCAAGAGAAATTGAAATGGCCCTATGGGAAAATTTAGTACTGAGGGTACCACCCTGGTGACTAGTTCATATAACCTAGTGCCTATAAATACTCAGTGCGAAAAAATTAAGAACCATTTAGTTACTAATATACACCCTGTAGATACTAATGTGTACCATTAATGTAAATAAGGTACAAGCAGTGTACCTCTTAAAAGGGTACTGCCCCAGTAACAGCTTTCGTATCTAAGGTAGATTCAAACTCTGAAAGAAACAAACCACTGGATTCCCAACCGGAAGTTATTGTCCAGTTATAATTCGTCAGAATTATGTTATCCCAGGGATGTCCAATCCTGCTCCTAGAGGGCCACTGTCCTGCAGAGTTCAGCTTCAACCCTAAGTAAACATACCTGCACCAGCTAATCAAGGTCTTACTAGGCATACTAGAAAAGTAACAGTAACAGCTTTAGTATCCAAGGTAGATTCAAACTCTGAAAGAAACAAACCTTGGCCTACCACCACTGAAATCCTAACCGGAAGTTGTTGTCCAGTGACAATTAGTCAGAATTGTGTTATCCCAAGGGTGCCAATTCTGCTCCTAGAGGTCAAATGGTCCTGCAGAGTTCAGCTCCAACCCCAATTAAACACATATAAACTAGCTAATCAGGGTCTTACTAGGCATACTAGAAACTTCCAGGAAGGTGTGTTGAGGCAAGTTGGAGCTAATTTCTGCAGGACAGTGGCCCTCCAGGACCTTTTAGATACTAATGTGTACCGTTAATGTAACCTAATGTGTACCTTTTGAAAGGGTACTGCCCTAGTAACAGCGTTTGTATCTTAGGTAGATTCAAACTCTGAAAGAAACAAACCTTGGCCTACCACCACTGGATTCCTAACCTGAAGTTGTTGTCCAGTGACAATCAAGGTCTTACTAGGCATACTAGAAACATCCAGGCAGGTGCGTTGAGGCAAGTTGGAGCTAACCTCTGCAGGACAGTGGCCTTCCAGGACTGAGTTTGGACACCCCTGTGTTATCTGTTTTTTAAGTTGTTGACAGGCCAGAAAACATTCTCTGGAAAAATGCACACTATAGTGCACAATTCGTGGACTTACTTGATGGTAACAAACCTCAGTACTCAAGAGGGGGTTCAGAAGTAATTTAACTTTCTCAGCATGATCAATCTCTCCAAAATGTTTCTCCACCATCCCAACAGAATAACTGATTGCAGAAGACAGTTTGTGCTAATGTATGCAATAGTGCCCCTTGTGGCAATGTTAAGAAAGTATTATGTATTGTGTTCTGACACATTTTGAAACTAAGTGATGCTTTACTGTGTACTACTGTACACTCAAAGCACTTTACAATTAAAATCAGGGGTCTCTCCTCAACCACCACCAGAGTTGCATCCACTTAGATGATGTGACGGCAGCCACAGTACAACCATGCCAGCGCACTCACCAGGTGGAGAAGAGGGAGAAAGAGCCAGTTCAGTAAATGCGGATTATTAGAAGGCCATGATTGATAAGGGCCAATGGAGGGAATTTGGCCAGGACAGCGAGGTGACACCCTACTCTTTACAAGAAGTGCCACAAAGAGTCACAGAGAGTCAGGACCTCGGTTTAACATGTCATCCAAAGAACGGTGCTTTTTGTTTACAGTCAGTGTCCCGCCACTAAATGGGCTTTCGCACCACATAGTTCTAGGAACTACCCAGGATAGTGGTTATAGAGAATCAATTTCTCTCTTGGGCCGTTTTATTGGTTGCATTCGCACTGGCAGCAGGAACAATCCATGCCATTTACAAATGTCAACAACCAGTGAATGGAGAACACTGTGATTGGACCTGTTTTTGTTGTGTGTTGTGAGTTTCATGATAATCGAGATATAAACCCACAATTTATTTGATTGAAAGAGCATTAAAATCTGACTAAATCTCCTATGACAAATTGCAGTGTTACATACTCTGAAGTATAAGCTAGTTCCCCCAAATAGAGTTCCTAGAACTAAATATCCCAAAAAGTGGAAACTTCCACCAATAGTTCTAGAAACAATAAAAACGGATTCCTCTGATGCGAAAAGCTCCTAATACTGGGGCATTAGGACCCACACAGACCACAGGGTGAGCATCCCCTGATGGTCTCACTAAAACCTCTTCCATGAGCAACCTAGTTTTCCCAGGAGGTCTCCCATTCAGATACTGACCAGGCTCAACCCTGCTTAGCTTCAGTGGATAACCAGTCTTGGGCTACAGGGTAATATGGATGTGTGTATTTGGGTTCACATACTTGCACCGTGCTTTTTTTTGGGCCCAAAATAGATGGTACTCCAGTTCATCTATAGGTTATTTTAGTTTTTTAGCTTTATGGCTTTACTTTATTGTACAGTAGGGTTCAGACAGCAGGGAGAAAGAAAGCAGGATCAGGACATGACTCAAGTCTGACTCAAACCGACAGCTCTGATATGTTTTGAATGAATGCATAACTCACGTTGGCACAGCTCTGATGAATTTCTCTTTTTTCTTTCTGTCAAATAGGTGCAAATAAAGTCTTGGAAATGGCTGAGTAAGTATGCCATCTTGATTCCATCGTTTAGTGTGTTTTTTTATTTATTTATTTTTTGACTTACACTACCTATGATAATCAACACATAGCATGACTATATAGTAAAATGGATGCAAGAAAAAAAAAATCCCAGTCAAAATTATGTATTTTAAGCAGTTTAGTCACAACAAGGAAATCAATATCCTAATGCAAAGTATGTCCTTATTTCTCCTCTTGATTAGCAAACTAATGTCTAGTAGTAGAAAACACAGCCTGAAGGTAAGAGCTCATGCCTTATTGACCCAACATCCAACATCAAACAGTTTCATATAAAAGTATAAGAACAAGGATTCTTATTGAGTCACATTTGCTTGTAGGGCATGATGCTCCAGGTTGCAAAAGATTTACTGGAAGCAGAGGTTATAGAAAAGGAGGAGGAGAGGAAGAGATACATGGAAGAACATTGTCCTCCTTTGTCATGCCCAAGCTCCAAACAAGAGCTACAGGTCCAATTCAGTTATTATTACTTCTACAAGTTGGACATTTTTGGAAATTCAAAGCTCAAGCATGAAATTCTGTCAACAGGAGCTCTGCAAAGAGTTACATGCAAAAGTTGACGTCATTGACGAGGAGCGATATATTCTAGAGCACAAAGCCATCATGGTTGTCAATGAGGTAAGATGTTATTTGTATATCTCCTTCTATGTGGTTCAAGAACAGGGTGGTCTTCAGATTCTTTTTTGTGTGTGTTTAGGTTAAAGACTTAAACATCAAGATCGTCGACCTGAAGGGCAAGTTTAAGAAGCCTCCTTTGAAGAAAGTGCGCATGTCTGCTGATGCTATGCTTCAGGCTCTGCTGGGCTCCAAGCACAAGGTCTCCATGGACCTGAGAGCCAACCTCAAACAAGTCAAGAAGGAGGTCAAGGAGGAGGTGAGTACTAAATATTAGCAAATTTAAATTTTTTTTTGAACTTCCAGGTTGCAAACGCTAAAATCTCATTTTCGTTCACAGGATAAAGAACTGCGTGATGTTGGCGACTGGCGTAAGAACATTGAGGATAAGTCTGGTATGGGTGGCAGGAAGAAGATGTTTGAATCTGAAGCTTGAAGATGTTATTGATGAGTATTCCACCATGATCTTTTTCTGACTTGGATCTGAATAAAACATAGTACTTAAAGGAGATGTTTAATGGATGGTTTAATTTGTAGTCCATAGAAATGCCAGTCAAAACTTAAAATATTCAGTTAAGTGTTCAGTTTGTAATTCTACACAGATTGACTGTTTGTCAAAAGTATGCATTTTTTAAATAAACAACCCAAGTGTAATAATTGTTGCTTCTGCTTTTTTATGAAACTTTTTTTGTTTACCCTATTTACTTTTTTAAATAGACATTCCTGGTCTTTTTGTGACCAATTTGTTGATGTTAAAATGAATGTCTTTTTCGTTGCCGTCTTACTTTTCAGTCCCTCAAACCACCTGATGCAACTTTTTATATCTCACAGACCCACCCTACATTTTTTTTTTACATTGAATAGTTTCACTATGAAATCCACTAGTATTATGAATGTGAAATGGATACATCATACACATAAATCAGTATACCTAACTTCAATTCTAAATCAAGTGCTGCTTGTTTTACCTTCAAGGTAAGATTCCTCATTTCTCAAATCACTATTTGTCCTAACAAGGTTAATAATACTTTATAACTCTTACAGAATGTCCTGTATGTCTTGATGGATCATTGGGTGAGTAAAATCAAGACCCACAACATCTCCCTTGGCATTCGCTGATGTATTTCTTCATCTTAAACTGTATGTCTCAGAGTTGTACTCATATGGAGGCAATTAGATAAATAAGCAAATAATCAGAACGACGTCTTTAAAGGTTGAGTTATTTTTAAGGAGGGAACATGGAAGGTATTTGTGGTGTGAATTTCAGATGTGTGCTCTGATCCACTGGTCTTAGCAGCACCATACAGTGTTCCTTAAAGAGATATCCGAGGTTTTGCTGAGCCATCAAAGAATGCCATTAAAAACCCTCATTGCCTGTCACCAGCGTGTGAATCCTATTCGCCGCTTCGTCTGTGGGTGCTGAGCAACTCTCGGTTGACTCCCCTCAATTTTACCTTGGATCTGAAGGATTTAACGTTTGCTTTCTTTGCTGGATTTAACCGTGAACACCTGCTTTCCGGATTAAACCTGTAATTCAATTATTAATCTATTTAATGCTATCGCAAAAACTGACATGTAATCTGTGCAAGTTCCTTATAAACTGGAGTAGTAGAAGTTTGTTAGGCCTGTGACAATACAAATACTAATTTTGCAATAATAAAAGTCCTTTATTATTGCAACTATAAATGTGTGCATTTCAAATGTGTGCTTGATATGGATTTTGAGTGATGTGATATTAAGTTCAATGCCATTATTTAACATGTGACAATTAATTTAACTGTAAAATGTAATACGATTTTTAATAGTTATAAATTATGAATGCAATGAGCTGATCTCGACTTATAAACATATAGGACCATAAATGTATGTTCAGTGCAGCTTGCGTGTTGCTTGATGAGTTATGATGTGATGATTTGACACTTAGAAACCGAATCCCACTGTGGGGAGCTTATTTGGTCTATGATTTCACTTGGTTTGCATTTGTGGAAAATTTATGCATGTTAGCATAAATTTTCTGACAAACTAAAAGAGATAATATATGTCCTTCATTGACAATTGATTGTTTCCCTGCACTTTTAAATGTAAACTGTAATGGCATGTATAATTAAGCGGGCAGTTATGCATCTTTTTAACATCTTAAATATGAAACTGACACTGATATGACAACTACATAGTTTTGTTTTTCTCTGCATTATGGAATTTTTAGATACTATATACATATTGCACATACAAATCCTCTAGTTTTTTTTTTTAATCTAGTTTATTTAAGCAATGTAGTGTATTTAGTGTTCCTAATTGTGGTTATTAGTATTTACCTTTAAAACTATTTTAAAACTATCAAGAATACCTAAGAAAAAGTTGTAGTCAAAGCTGTATGTGCAATGATTATGTCACTATCAGTTTCAAATGGCTAACAAGTCATGGGGTCAAAACTAATCCAAGACAAACATATTAAAGTGTCTGAAGTTGATATATATAGCCTACCACTGATTTATAGGCTCCTCCTTATGAAAATTAACCATGGTTTTACTACAAATAATACCAAAAAAACATGGTTACTGTAGTTATTTGTAGTAAAACTGTAGTTTTAAAAATGGTAATCAATACGCTAAAAAACCATAGTTACTAAACTTTAGTTTAAACAATAAAATCAGTTTTCTAAAGGAACACCATAGTATGGAAAGTATGCCTTACTAAGAAACTCACACCAAATTTCAACAAAATTGTTAGAAAAAAAATGAAAGCAATAAAGAAGATGACCTGTTGTGATTAAGACATCACTGTCATAACGTATTGCCCTTAAAATGTATGTAATTACGTGTCTATACATTCAAAATTATATATATATATATATATATATATATATATATATATATATATATATATATATATATATATATGTATATGTATTATCAGAACTCTTTAATTGTTTAACAACGATATTATTATCAAAGAAAAATTAGTCTGACCCGCGCGAATTAGCCAATCAAACCGCTTGGCATTTTGCCTGCCTCTAAATTACTAATATCGTGAGTTGAGGGCGGTGCTCGGTGTTTGTCGAATAACGAGAGACAGGAAGTGTTTGGTAACCTGTCTAGACAACATCTGTCAGTTGAAACATGACTTAAACACTCACCTTACGCTTGGAGGACTGATTTGTGTTTTAAACCTCTCGTTTGATGCTTCTCTTCAGGGGACTAAGCGTGAGGAAGAGATGGATGGAGAGTTGGAGAAGTCTCT
>NC_133385.1:32039878-32062128 GCF_049309525.1 Garra rufa | reverse complement strand
GGCGGTCCTTCCTCCACCATGGCTCCTCCCTCCGTCGGCTCCTCCGTGGGCCGTCATCCTGGCTGCGATCTGGGTCCTGCTCTCCTGCTTCAGGTCCCTCCTGTTTCCTCCCTGGCTCCTCCCACCGTCGTCGCCCCCTTGGACTGTCTTTTTTGTCACATGGACTCTTGTTTTTGTCCCCCTTCCGGGGTTGCGTCCTCCGCCGGAGCCCCCTCCTTCATTGACTCTGGTTTCCTGGTTTTTCCGCCCCTCTCGTTTTTTCTTTTTTCCACGGCGCGAGGACGCGCCTTTCCGGAGGGGGGCGTAATGTCACAGTTCTGTCTGTCTTGTCATTGGTTTTGCCCATTTGTCTTCCCCCCGTTGATCTGTCATTTGGTTTAGCCCTTCGTCATTGTGATTCCCTGCACCTGTCCTTGTAATTATTAGTCATCTGTGTCACCTGTGTTTGATTATTAGTCTGTCCTTAAAAGTCTGTCTGTGATTTCAGTTCCCTGTCGGTCCTTTTGTGAAATAGATGTGTGTGAATGTTCCTGCCTTGTTCCTGCCTTGTTCCATTTGGAGATTTATATTAAATATATTGTATTTTGTATATATCGTCTATCGTCTCATCTAATCCTGCACGCACCCCTGACAGGAAGAGCCAGGATATTTTTTTTATTTAACTCTGATTGTTTTCATCTGAAAGAAGAAAGTCCTATACAACTAGGATGGCTTAAGGGTGAGTAAATCATGGGCTAATTTCAATTTTTTTGGGTGAACTATCCCTTTAATTAATCTACACAACCAGTTTCTAGGCTTCACTCACCTGAATCTGTTCAAATGACACTTCAAAAGTGAACGATTCATTGAAGTATGGATTCAGTGTCTGCTTCTTGACCGATGTTTTCTTCTTCTTCCACTTTTTCTTATCCAGAATCAATTGAACTTTCACGTAAGGGTCTACAGAACAAAAACAGAACTATTAATCCATTTGTAAGCTAAACATAATCTCTATTATTGCTTGAAATAGTGCAATGGCTAAATTTATACATGACCATTTTTCAACTCAGGCTCAGTGACTATAGCAACATTTATGCAAAATGAAATTACATTGCTTCTTGCACACTTTGCAACACTTTCAAAGTAAAAAATGTCCAGTAACTGAAATAGATGAACTTGAATTTGGCAATGTTTTGCCACCATAGCTTGCTTCTGTAAGTCTGTAAACTCTTTTATTGTGACTTTTCACAGGACTCGTACCCAAACTGTTCATCGCAAGTACAGTGCTGTACTAGATGGGCTATCGAGCAAGTTTACCTTATCAGAAAAGCAATACAGGTGTTTTACTGCCACTAGTGTTCATTTCAGCTGTGGATTGTAACTTCTTCAATGTGGAAGTAAGCTTATGTGTAAGACTTCTGGTTCATTATAGGGAAATAATGAGAAGAATAACAATGTGCAGTAAACGGTAAAACTGTTTGCCCTACAAACCAGTGTGCTCATAATTAAGATAATACATTAAAATAATATGGTAAGACACCAATTTGGAATATCAAGTTGCTAAAAATAGCTGGCCACGGATGAGACCAGAAGCCTGACCCAATAAATTTAGAAATGGCTGTGCCCACTCTTACATGATGAAAAAGGTGGATACAATTTGTAAAACCATTGGCTGAGGCACGTTTTTCCTTTGAGCCAATGTTGCCATTTTTAGTGTTTGAGACGTTTTGTTTCTGTCAGTAGTGGCTTTTGACTAGACTTTTGAGGATGTAGGATATTTTAGTATGTATGTCACCTGAAAAGCCTCCTTGGTCCATCTTCTTCAGGTTCTTGGCTTCCAGTATAATCACTGTGAGCTTACTACTAGCTGGGACATAACGAAGAGAAAAGCAGATCTCTCCCAGATGCTCTTGCTGCAATATGGAAACGATATGTAAGATGTGATCACACTAGCATTTACATTTTGCCTACAGAATGCTCTTTTGTCTGTTGTGTCTTGTTGAGGCAATCTTGATTTTCAGTCGTGAGTTGCACAGTGTCATAATATAAATCGTGAGTGCACAAGATGGCAGATTTCAATTTGTCACCATTGTGCTATTGAGTAGGCAACATAAGGTTGCTCCAGTGGGACTCACTGTAATTTTACATGGCGCTCTTTGGTGACGTGATGGAAACAAAATTCACTTGCTTTGCCATGTAGTGATAAAAAGATTCATTAAGATTCTATATTCAGCGTATAAGCCATTTTGTAGGAGCATCATTCATCCCTGCTGAAAAACAAACTGCTAAAACCTGGCTGGTCTTAGCTGGTTTAAGCTGGAAGTATCTGGTTTTAGCTGGTCTCCCTGCCTGGCTGGAAAAGTGACCAAAACCCCTCTAAAACCAGCCTGCTGACCAGCTATGACCAGCTAAAACAAGGCTGGAAAAGTGACCAAAACCCCTCTAAAACCAGCCTGCTGACCAGCTATGACCAGCTAAAACAAGACTGGAAAAGTGACCAAAACCCCTCTAAAACCAGCCTGCTGACCAGCTATGACCAGCTAAAACAAGGCTGGAAAAGTGACCAAAACACTCTAAAACCAGTCTGCTGACCAGCTATGACCAGCTAAAACAAGGCTGGAAAAGTGACCAAAACCCCTCTAAAACCAGCCTGCTGACCAGCTATGACCAGCTAAAACAAGGCTGGAAAAGTGACCAAAACCCCTCTAAAACCAGTCTGCTGACCAGCTATGACCAGCTAAAACAAGGCTGGAAAAGTGACCAAAACCCCTCTAAAACCAGCCTGCTGACCAGCTATGACCAGCTAAAACCAGCCAACCAGTCTAGGCTGGTTTTAGCTGTTTTTTTCACCAGGGATACCACAGCAATACAAAGAGAAGACAACTTTTTGGGAAATCCACCTGATTTAATTTGTAAGCAATGACACTTTGCATTTCTTAAAGGAACACAACACTTTTTTGGAAATACTGTAGGCTCATTCTCCAACTCCCCCCGAGTTAATTCGTTGATTTGTACCATTTTGAAATCCAAAGCCGTTCTCCTGTTCTGGCGATATCACTTTTAGCATAGCTTAGCATAGATCATTGAATCCTGTGAGACCAATAGCATCGTGTTCAAAAATGACCAACAAGTTTCGATATTTGTCCTATATAAAACACCGTAACATGGCCGAAGCAGGCGTAGTGATATCACGCAGCACGTCGCAGCACAACGTGACCAACTGCATGCACAGGGAGTGTTCCTCGTTGGAAGTTACCTAGCTGGGAACTAATTTCAGGCGCTGCATGATTTTACTGCACCTACTTCGGCCATATTACATCAGCAACAATTAAACTAATTGTCTTCCTTGACTATTACGCCGGAATTGGAGTGTAGTTCCTAATCTTATCGGCCTAGAAAATCACATCTTTACATTTTCCACCGGTCTTAGTACACGATATAACTGCAGAAGAGTCAAGTTTTAAATAGGACAAATATCGAAACTCGTTGGACATTTTTAAACGCGATGCTATTGGTCTAATAGGATTCAATGATCTACGGTAAGCTATGCTAAAAGTGATATCGCCAGAACAGGAGAACGACTGAATGGATTTCAGAAAGGTAAAACTCAACTTATTAACTCGGGGGGAGATGGAGAATGAGCCTATTTCCAAAAAAAGTGGAGTGTTCCTTTAAGAATATAATTTATAGAAACTAACCATATGACAAATTACATTGAACTTGATCACATATATGACTGAAGTGAACCTCATGTTTGGAAGCTTCGCTCAGATCTCTCCACTCCTCGATCACATGGTTCCAGTCCACCGTCGACAGATTCAGTCTGATCTCACCGATAATGTCATGTTTAGAGAATCTATTGAAGTCATAGACTTGGATCACCAGTATTGACTCAATCAGCTCCTTCTGAGGAATCTACAAGCGATGACAACAACACATCAGTGTTTCATTGTAAACAGGCTGTAAATTTAACAACTCAGCTTTAATGAGCTTGACCAAGCATCAGGTCATTGTTATACATGTATACATGTGAATCTATGGCTATATGACAACTGAAGCGGCAGGGTTTACCTGATACTTGAAATTTTCATTGAACACTGGGTTCAGGGTTTTCCTGAAGACTTTTGTCTCAAATGTTTTGGACTTGTTGGGAAGGATGTAGACTTTCACATAAGGGTCAGATGTCCCTCCTGAGTCCATCGCTTTCAAAGCGGCAGCTTCTTTTATCCCTACAGTCAGCTGATGAAAATTGTGGTACAGTACATATAAGATTGTGATCTTAAAAACACTTTATGACTGTTTAAATCTAAAAGTATATTCCACATAAAATCATGTTTGACACTATACTCTATTAGTATAGAGTATATAGAGTATATTTTAGTCAAATTCTGTATGCTTCTTTCCCCTGGATTGGTGTTCCTGTAGCCCTGACATTTACAGTTGAAGTCAAAAGTTTACATACACCTTTGTATCATATAATATGCATGTATTTAGTACTGACCTGAATAAGGTATTTCACGTTTTTTTTTTTTTTTTTTTTGTGTGTGTGTGTGTGTGTGTGTGTGTGTTAGTTGTTCATAAGTCCTGATCTGCCCACTGTTTTTCAGAAAAATCCTTCAGGTCCCACAAATTCAGTTTTTTTTTTTTTAGCATTTTTGTGTTTTTGCATATTTGAACCCTTTCCAACAATGACTGTATGATTATGAGATCCATCTTTTCACACTGAGAACAACTGAGGGACTCATATTCAACTATTACAGAAGGTTCAAACGCTCACTGATGCTTCAGAAGGAAAAACAATGCATTAAGAGCCAGGGGTGAAAACTTTTGAACAGAATGTAGATGTGCACATTTGACTAATTTTGCCTACATATCTTTCTTTTTCATTTAGTACGACCCTTTAGAAGCTACAGAAGATATTTGCATGTTTTGCATTTGCAGAAAAAATAAAATAAGTATTGAAAATTAAAAAATAAGTAAAATTTACCCTGATCTTTGAAATCAAAAAGTTTTCCGCATAAAAGGGATTCTGTACCTTCTGCAATAGTTGCATATGAGTCCCTCAGTTGTACTCAGTGTGAAAAGATGGATCTTATAATCATACAGTCATTGTTGGAAAGTGTTCAACTAAACAAAAATGCTAAAAAAAAAAAACACTGAATTTGTGGGACCTGAATGATTTTTCTAAATAACAGCAGGCAGTTTAATTGTTCAGGACAAACTCATAAACAAATATCACCTACCTAAACAAACAAAACAAAACAAACAAAAAAACACACACACAGCTGTGGATCATTCAGATAACAACACAGTATTAAGAATTAAGTGTATGTAAACTTTTGAACGGGGTCATTTTTTTATAAATTCAACTATTATTTTCTCTGGTGGACTATATGTAAACGTCTTTTATGTGCAAAGGTCAGTACTAAATAAAAAATAATATTTAAATAAACATTTGGTAAGATTTCTCTTATTTTGTTCAAATAATTAGCATTTTGCAGATTCTCCAAGGAGTATGTAAACTTTTGACTTCAACTGTATTGTTTCTTAAATCAACATTCCAAATTTCCATTATAAAGTCGGACGCAATTTCCAGTTCATGTGGACTTCAAATAAAAAGACGCACCTCATGAAGTTAAATGATAGAAGGTCTTGAGCGAGCAGAGAAACTGAATCTAGACAAATAATGATGACTTTGGTGAAGGAGAAGATTAAAAATAAGGTATTTGCATTTTTGAATGAACAGATGTATGAAGCAGTTGGATGAAAGTTAGGAATAACTATGCTTCCTGCCAGTTGAGGGCACTGCTGTAAAATTAGTAAAAATGATATAGTTACCTCTGATCTGGATGCGTTGAACTCCAGCGAGTACTGCAGTTTTCCTCTCTGCTGGTCAGCTGAGCCATACTCCACATCCTCTGTCTCAGGCTGGACCTGTCAATACATCCAGAATCCCAACCAGAGGAATATTTTACTGCTCGTGCATTTGCATTCTTAGGATAGCAATAGTTCACCCAAAAATGAAAATTTGCAAGCCTCTCAAGATGAAAATGAGTTTGTTTGTTCATGGATTTGTAGAAAGGTAGCATTACATCATTACATCGTCTGCAGTGAATGGGTGCCGTCAGAATGAGAGTCCAAAGAGCTGATAAAAACATCACAATAATCCACAAGTAATCCACACCACTCCAGTCCATCTGTTGCAATTACCTTTTTATTCCATGGTGAAAAAATATAGCAAAATGCACTTTTACAATTCTGAAAAAAGTCAGAATTGTGAGATAAAAATGATCTTTTTAATTTTTTATTTTTTGGTGATTTTTACGTTTTAATAGTTTTTTTTTTGTAAAATGTAATAGTAGAATTCTGAGAAATAAGTCAGAATTGTGAGATAAAAAGTTGCAGGTGCCATTTTATTCTGTGGTGCGAAAAAAAATGCTAAATGTAATCTTAGAATTATGGGGAAAAAAAAGATCAGAACAAAAAATGTTGCAATTACCTTTTTATTTTATGGTTAAAAAAAGCTAATTGAAAACTAAGAATTCTGAGAAAAAAGTCAGAATTGTGAGATAAAAAGTTGCAATTACCTTTTTATTTTTTATATTATGGTAAAAAGTGCAAAATGAAATCTTAGAATTCTGAAAAAAATTGCAGTTACCTTTTTATCGTTTATTCCATGGTTAAAAAAAAATTGCCAAATGTAATCTTAAAATTCTGAAGAAAAAAGTTAATTGTGAGATAAAAAAGTTGCAATTACCTTTGTATTTCCCAGTAAAAAAAAAAAAAAAGCAAAATGTAATCTTTAGATTCTAAGAAAAAGTCATAATTATGAGATTAAAATTGCAATTACCTTTTAATTTTTTATTCCATAGTAAAAAAAGATAAATGTAATTTTTACATTTTAAGAAAAAGTCATAATTATGAGATTAAAAGTTGCAATTGCCTTTTTACTTTTTATACCGTAGTAAAAAAAAATATAAAAAAAAATAATATAGGAAGCATTTGATTGCTGTAATAGCCAATAAAGGCTTTTCTATTGATTATTGAGGAGGGTATGAATACTTTTGGACATGCCACTTTTTGTTCAAATGTAAATAAACAGATGGACTGGAGTGGTGCGAATTACTTGTGGATTATTGTGATGTTTTTATCAGCTGTTTGAACTCTCATTCTGACGGCACCCATTCACTGCAGAGGATCAGTCGGTAATGTTAACCTTCCCCAAATCTGTTCAAGTGAAAAGACAAACTCGTTACATCTAGGGCGAGTAAACGCTCAACAAATTTTAGTTTGTGTGCAAACTATTCTATTAAAGAACAATAGCAGCCAATAGTGTGAGTTCGGGGGCGGGACTTGGATGGTTTTTCGACCAATAGCAGATGATGGAAGTGTTTGAGAAAACCTTTATAACAACAATTGTACTTTTGAAAAACAGATTGTCATGTACTACTGCAGACATTGCCTTTAAAATCTCAAATGAGTTAATAATTGATGTATTGCAAGATTATAGAGCAATGAAAGTAATGTTAAAAGCATGGAAGAATTTAATGAGAAATGTTTATGTTACTATCTTTGACTTTCAAAGACTAGAAAAGTAATGAAACCAGCATTCACAAGCAGCTCCGCCTCGTTTCTCACCAGCGCTGCGGTTGTAGTTCCTGCGATCCCTTTCATGCTGATCTTCTGATCTGGCTTCTTCTTTCTCTTCTTTTTCCCTTTGCAGCAGCATTTTACACAGCAGCATATCGTGCAGATAAGAAGGATCAGGATGATGGCTGCAAATATGGCATAGATGGCCCATCTTGGCACTGTTGTGGCAAAAACAACAATATTCCATCAGCAGCAAAGCAGCAGCTCCAGTATAGCACCATGACACACATCTGAAGGATGAGGCCAGACCATGGCCAGGAGACTTAAGGCAAGCTAAACTTGCAACAAGTGAAAACTGAGTAGCAAGAAATGTGCGCAAGAGGCAGAATTAGATCAGGGCCAGTGGAGCAGGTGCTGAGATGAGGATTCATATGATAGTCTATACTCACAAGGAATCCTGTCCAGTAAAGAGGTCAGGAAGCCTGGAGCAGCTGTTGTGGTGTTGGTGTGAGGTGTTTTAGTTGCTTTTAATGCTGGTCTTGGTGTCATGGTGAAATGGATGGGACCAGTGGGTCACTGGAAATATACATACAAGACATATGGTTGAGTTAGTAATCTTGTTTTGTGTCGCCCCCTACTGGTTAGAATGGTTTTGCAGTATTTTAGTCAGCCTGAAGGGAACGATATACTCTAAATTAAAGGGATAGTTCAGCCAAAAATAGAAATTGTGCCAATATTTCATTGCAAACCTTTAGTAAATATAAAGTCATAAATCTTAAGTCATAAATTCTGGAAACATTCTTCTATTGGGCTCCACTAGAAAACTGAGGATGAACAAATGATGACCAGGAGTGAACTATTCCTATTGAAGGCCGGTTCTGCTACGGAATAAAAAAGTTAATTGTGACTTTTATCAGTTTAGACTTTTTTTTTCTCAGAATATCCAACACATACGTTTGCAATTCTGAGAAAAAAATCAGTATTGTGAGATTTAAAAAAAATGTTGAAATTGTGAGATAAAAGTCAGTTACTTTTTATTTTTTATTCTGTGGTGAAACAAAAAATGTAATCTTAGAATTCAGATTTAAAAAAAGTCAGAATTCTCAGATTAAAAACCTGCAATTACAACTTTATTTTTGATTCTGTGGTGAAAAAAAAAGCTAAATGTAATCTTAGAAATCTGAGACAAAAATGACAAAATTATGAGATATAAAGTTGCAGTTACCTTTTTATTTTTTTTATTCCATGGTGAAAAAATATAGCAAAATGGACTTTTAGAATTCTGAAAAAAATGTCAAATTTGTGAGATCAAAATTATCTTTTTAATCTTTTATTCTGTGGTGATTTTTTAATTTAATTAATTTTTTTTTTTTTTTTGAGAGTGTAATTGTAGAATACTGAGAAAAAAAGTCAGAATTGTGAGATAAAAAGTTGCAGGTACCTTTTTTTTCTGTGGTGAAAAAAATGCGAATTGTAATCTTAGAATTCTGAGGGAAAAAAAGTCAGAATTGTGAGATAAAATGTTATTTTTTATTTCGTTGTGAAACAAAAAAATTGCAAAATGTAATCTTAGAATTCTGAGGAAATTGTGAGATAAAAATGTGCAATTACATTTTAACTTTTTATTCCGAAGTAAAAAAAAAAAAAAATATGAGGAAAAAATTATGAGATAAAAAGTTGCAATTATGGTGGAAAAAACTAACAAAATGTAATCTTAAAATTCTGAGAAAAAAAAGTCCAAATTGTGAGATAAAAAGTTGCAATTGCCTTTTAATTTTTTTATTCTGTGGTTAAAAAAAAAGAAGCAAAATGTATTATTAGAATTCTGAGAAAAAAATACAAAATTGAAAGATAAAAATTTGCAATTACAATTTTACTTTTTTATTCCGTGGTGTAAAAAATTAGCAAAATGTAATCTTAGAATTCTGAGAAAAAAGTCAGTATTGTGAGATAAAAAGCTGCAGTTACCTTTTTATCTTTTTATTCTGTGGTGATTTTTTTATTTTAATTTAATAAAAAAAATTAAGTAATTGTAGAATTCTGAAAAAAAAAATGTCAGAATTGTGAGATAAAAAGTAGCAGGTACCTTTTTATTTTGTGGTGAAAAAAATGCTAACTGTAATCTTAGAATTCTGAGAAAAAATTGTGAGATAAAAATGTGCAATTACATTTTTATTTTTATTCCGAGGTGAAAAAACCCCCCTGCAAAATGTAATTTTAGAATTCTGAGGAAAAAAAAAATCAAAATTATGAGAAAAAAAGTAGCAATCGCCTATTCTTTTTTCCACGATGAAAAAAAATATCAAGTTGTAATCTTAAAATTCTGAGGAAAAAAGTCAAAATTGTGAGATAAAAAGTTGCAATAACCATTTTATTTTTTATTCTGTGGTAAAAAAAAATGCAAAATGAAATCTTAGAATTCTGAGAAAAAAAAGTCAGAATTGTGAGATAAAAAATTGCAACTACCTTTTTCATTTTTTTATTCCATGGAGAAAAAATATAGCAAAATGGACTTTTAGAATTCTGAAAAAAATGTCAAATTTGTGAGATCAAAATTATCTTTTTAATCTTTTATTCTGTGGTGATTTTTTAATTTATTAATGTATAATTTTTTTTTTTTTTTTTTGAGAATGTAATTGTAGAATACTGAGAAAAAAAGTCAGAATTGTGAGATAAAAAGTTGCAGGTACCTTTTTTTCTGTGGTGAAAAAAATGCGAATTGTAATCTTAGAATTCTGAGGGGGAAAAAGTCAGAATTGTGAGATGAAATGTTATTTTTTATTTTGTTGTGAAACAAAAAAATTGCAAAATGTAATCTTAGAATTCTGAGAAAATTGTGAGATAAAAATGTGCAATTACATTTTTACTTTTTATTCCGAAGTAAAAAAAAAATAAAAATATGAGGAAAAAATTATGAGATAAAAAGTTGCAATTATGGTGGAAAAAAAATAACAAAATGTAATCTTAAAATTCTGAGAAAAAAAAGTCCAAATTGTGAGATAAAATGTTGCAATTGCCTTTTAATTTTTTTATTCTGTGGTAAAAAAAAAAAAAAGAAGCAAAATGTATTATTAGAATTCTGAGAAAAAAATACAAAATTGAAAGATAAAAATTTGCAATTACAATTTTACTTTCTTATTCCGTGGTGTAAAAAATTTGCAAAATGTAATCTTATAATTCTGAGAAAAAAGTCAGTATTTGCAATAAAAAATTGCAATTGCCTTCTTATTTTTTATTCTGTTGTGATTTTTATTTATTTATTTATTTTCTGAGAATGTAATTGTAGAATACTGAGAAAAAAAGTCAGAATTGTGAGATAAAATGTTATTTTTTATTTCGTTGTGAAACAAAAAAATTGCAAAATGTAATCTTAGAATTCTGAGAAAATTGTGAGATAAAAATGTGCAGTTACATTTTTATTTTTTATTCCGAAGTAAAAAAAAAAAAATATGAGGAAAAAATTATGAGATAAAAAGTTGCAATTGGTGGAAAAAAATAACAAAATGTAATCTTAAAATTCTGAGGAAAAAAAAGTCAAAATTGTGAGATAAAAAGTTGCAATTGCCTTTTAATTTTTTATTCTGTGGTAAAAAAAAAAAGAAGAAGCAAAATGTATTATTAGAATTCTGAGAAAAAAATACAAAATTGAAAGATAAAAATTTGCAATTACAATTTTACTTTCTTATTCCGTGGTGTAAACAATTAGCTAAATGTAATCTTGTAATTCTGAGAAAAAAGTCAGTATTGTGAGATAAAAAGCTGCAGTTACCTTTTCATTTTTTATTCTGTGGTGATTTTTTTATTTTAATTTAATAAAAAAAAAAAAAGTAATTGTAGAATTCTGAAAAAAAAAAGTCAGAATTGTGAGATAAAAAGTAGCAGGTACCTTTTTATTCTGTGGTGGAAAAAAATGCTAACTGTAATCTTAGAATTCTGAGAAAAAATTGTGAGATAAAAATGTGCAATTACATTTTTATTTTTATTCCGAGGTGAAAAAAAAACCCTGCAAAATGTAATTTTAGAATTCTGAGGGAAAAAAAATCAAAATTATGAGAAAAAAAGTAGCAATCGCCTATTTTTTTTTCCATGATGAAAAAAAATATCAAGTTGTAATCTTAAAATTCTGAGGAAAAAAGTCAAAATTGTGAGATAAAAAGTTGCAATAACCATTTTATTTTTTATTCTGTGGTAAAAAAAAAAAAAATGCAAAATGAAATCTTAGAATTCTGAGAAAAAAAGTCAGAATTGTGAGATAAAAATTATCTTTTAAATTTTTTTATTTTGTGGTGATTTTTTCATTTTAAATTTTATTTTTATTTATTTATTTTTTTTTTGTAAAATGTGATTGTAGAATACTTACTGAGAAAAAAAGTCAGAATTGTGAGATAAAAAGTTGCAGGTACCTTTTTATTCTGTGGTGGGGAAAAAAAGCAAAATGAAATCTTAGAATTCTGAAAAAAAGGTCAGAATTCTGAGATAAAAAGTTGCAATTCCCTTTTAAATTTTTTATATGATGGTAAAAAAAATGTCAAATGAAATCTTAGAATTCTGAAAAAAAGGTCAAAATTGTGAGATAAAAAATTGCAGTTACCTTTTTATTTTTTATTCCATGGTGAAATGAAATTGCCAAAATGTAATCTTAAAATTCTGAGAGAAAAAAGTCATAATTATTAGATAAAAAAGTTGCAATTACCTTTGTATTTTATTCCGTAGTAAAAAAAAAAAGCTAAATGTAATCTTTAAATTCTAAGAAAAAGTCATAATTATGAAATTAAAATTGCAATTACCTTTTAATTTTTTATTCCATAGTAAAAAAAAGCTACATGCAATTTTTAAAATTTAAGAAAAAGTCATAATTATGAGATTAAAAGTTGCAATTACCTTTTTATTTTTTATACTGTAGTAAAAATAAATAAATGAATAAAAAATTATAGGAAGCGTTTGATTGCTGTAATAGCCAATAAAAGCTTTTCTATTGATTATTGAGGAGGGTATGGATAATTTTGGACATGCAACTTTTTGTTCAAATGTAAATAAAAGCTGAGAAATATTTTTTTCCACAATGATGCCTCTTGTACATCGTCTTATTATCTTTTGGGAGAAGCCTGTGTCATTTCCAGTCCAAAAAAAAAAAAAAAAAAAAAAAAACTTGCTGGTTGAATAAAAGTAACTTTAAGTCAGAATTTGCCAGGGGTATGAATAATTTCGGGCTTGACTGTATCTCTAGATATTTCAAGTCTGCCATAAGGTTTTAACTGCACTGTAAAAAGTTTTCACCAGATTCAACTAAGCAGCAGCTGCCTTACATTTTTAAGTTAAATCAGCTTAAACCTACAAGTCATTTTAACTTATTACAATAAAAATGAGTTGATATAACTTGTGAGTTTAAATGACTTAAGTTGATTTAACTTAAAATCTTAAGGCAGCTGCTAAACTTAAGATTTTAAGTTGAAACTGGTAAAAACTTTTTACAGTGTGTATAGAACATTAAACTCTTGAATGCATGACAAAAAGAGCAAAAAGTCGTCGCCACCAAAGTCAAACAAGTTAGTGTTGACAGCCACCTGCAGTCCATTAAAACTGGGTGTGCTTAAAGTGTACAGATAACATTCTTTTTCAGTGAAACATTGTAATAAAAATGGAACAGTGCTGCCTTGAGAATACAATCAAAACATTTGCCATTATATTTCAACATTTTCACAAAGAACACGGTAGCAAAGCAACAGTAAAGTACTAAAATAGTCCACGTCCCAGTTTCGAGAGGAAAAAAAATACACTCTTAAACAAAACAAATCTTTAAAAGTGACACAGAATAGCTACAAACTAAGGACAGAAACACATTTACAACATGAAATAAGTGAACTTCAAGCATTATAGTGACACTTACTGTTATAAAATAGTTCAGTTGGGATATTGGCACCTCAGTTGTAGTTTAAAACATAAATATAAGAACACATTCCTAAACCGTTTACTGTATGCAGAGCCACAGAGAAGGGAAGGAAGTCACTGCCCACTGCAGAAACTGCATCAGCTCAGGAAAGAGCCATTAATGTGCCATTTACTGATCAAACGTAACAACTATTGAGGCTTTAATCATTCAGTAAAACAAAAGTCTGTTGTTTATCTGAATTCAGACCTCTATTGCAATTCATGCAGTTCAGCGTTTTCAACATTCAGCTTGAATTGATTGGGCTGTTTGTTCTTGAAGAGCAACTGCCAAGTCTTTTTATGATATTGCAAATCTTTTTATGACAGCGATGAACATAGGAACGAGAGAGAGAGAGACAATATAAAATAAAACCAGTTATAAGGGTCAATTTTAAAAATTGAAGATCATATGGTTTGTTGATCGGAATCTTAGAATTCTGAAAAAATGTCAGAATTGTGAGATAAAAAAGTTGTCGGTACCTTTTACTTTTTATTCTGTGGTGAAAAAAGGGCAAAATTTGAATTGTGAGATAAAAAAGTGGCAATTATCTTTTTATTTTTTATTCCGTGTGCTGAACAAAAACCTGTGCAAAATGTAATCTTAGAATTCTGAGAAAAAATTACAAAATTAAAAGATAAAAATGTGCAATTACAATTTTACTTTTTTATTCCATGTTGAAAAAAATGGCAAAATGTAATCTTAGAATTTGGAGAAAAAAGTCAGAATTGTGAGATAAAAAAGTTGTAGTTACCTTTTACTTTTTATTCTGTGGTGAAAAAAAGTGCAAAATTTGTGGCAATTATCTTTTTATTTTTTATTCCGTGTGCTGAACAAAAACCTGTGCAAAATGTAAAATTAGAAAATTAGAGAAAAAATATAAATGTCAAATTAGAGAAAAAAATAATGTCATAAAAAGTTGCAATTACCATTTATTTTTTATTCTGTGGTGAAACAAAAAAAACGTTTTTTTAACAATTTTAAAACAATTTTAGAATTCTGGGGAAAAAATTCTAAATTATGAGATAAAACGTTGCAATTAGCTTTTTATTTTAGTTTTTTGTGTTGAAAAAAAAATGGCAAAATGTAATCTTAGAATTCTGAGAAAAAAAAGTCAGAATTGTGAGATAAAAAAGTTGTAGTTACTTTTTACTTTTTATTCTGTGGTGAAAAAAGGGCAAAATTTGAATTGTGAGATAAAAAAAGTGGCAATTATCTTTTTATTTTTTATTCCGTGTGCTGAACAAAAACCTGTGCAAAATGTAAAATTAGAAAATTAGAGAAAAAAATATAAATGTCAAATTAGAGAAAAAAATAATGTCATAAAAAGTTGCAATTACCATTTATTTTTTATTCTGTGGTGAAACAAAAAAAACGTTTTTTAACAATTTTTAAAACAATTTTAGAATTCTGGGGAAAAAATTCTAAATTATGAGATAAAAAGTTGCAATTAGCTTTTTATTTTAGTTTTTTGTGTTGAAAAAAAATTGGCAAAATGTAATCTTAGAATTTGGAGAAAAAAGTCAGAATTGTGAGATAAAAAAGTTGTAGTTACCTTTTACTTTTTATTCTGTGGTGAAAAAAAGTGCAAAATTTGACTTGTGAGATAAAAAAAAGTGGCAATTATCTTTTTATTTTTTATTCCGTGTGCTGAACAAAAACCTGTGCAAAATGTAAAATTAGAAAATTAGAGAAAAAATATAAATGTCAAATTAGAGAAAAAAATAATGTCATAAAAAGTTGCAATTACCATTTATTTTTTATTCTGTGGTGAAACAAAAAACCTTTTTTTTAACAATTTTAAAAACAATTTTAGAATTCTGGGGAAAAAATTCTAAATTATGAGATAAAAAGTTGCAATTAGCTTTTTATTTTAGTTTTTGTGTTGAAAAAAAAAATGGCAAAATGTAATCTTAGAATTCTGAGAAAAAAAAGTCAGAATTGTGAGATAAAAAAGTTGTAGTTACCTTTTACTTTTTATTCTGTGGTGAAAAAAGTGCAAAATTTGAATTGTGAGATAAAAAAAGTGGCAATTATCTTTTTATTTTTTATTCCGTGTGCTGAACAAAAACCTGTGCAAAATGTAAAATTAGAAAATTAGAGAAAAAATATAAATGTCAAATTAGAGAAAAAAATAATGTCATAAAAAGTTGCAATTACCATTTATTTTTTATTCTGTGGTGAAACAAAAAAAAAAAAAACGTTTTTTTAACAATTTTTAAAACAATTTTAGAATTCTGGGGAAAAAATTCTAAATTATGAGATAAAAAGTTGCAATTAGCTTTTTATTTTAGTTTTTTGTGTTGAAAAAAAATGGCAAAATGTAATCTTGTCGGTACCTTTTACTTTTTATTTTGTGGTGAAAAAAATGCAAAATTTGAATTGTGAGATAAAAAAGTGGCAATTATCTTTTTATTTTTTATTCCGTGTGCTGAACAAAAACCTGTGCAAAATGTAATCTTAGAATTCTGAGAAAAAATTACAAAATTAAAAGATAAAAATTTGCAATTACAATTTTACTTTTTTATTCCATGTTGAAAAAAATGGCAAAATGTAATCTTAGAATTTGGAGAAAAAAGTCAGTATTGTGAGATAAAAAGTTGCAATTGCCTTATTTTTTACTCTGTGGCCAAAAAAAAACTGTAATCTTAAAATTCCGAGAAAATGATTCTGTAAGATAAAAACATGCAATTACAATTTTATTTTTTATTCTGTGGTGAAAAAAAGAAGCCAAATGTATTATTAGAATTCTGAGAAAAAAATACAAAATTGAAAGATACAAATTTGCAATTACAATTTTACTTTTTTATTCCGTGGTGTAAAAAATTAGCAAAATTTACTCTTAGAATTCTAAGAAAAAAGTCAGTATTTGAGATAAAAAGTTGCAATTGCCTTCTTATTTTTTACTCAGTGGTAAAAGAAATTGCAAACTGTATTCTTACAATTCTGAGAAAATTATACTGTAAGATAAAAACATGCAATCACAATTGTATTTTTTAATCTGTGTTGAAAAAATTGCAAAATGTAATCTTAGAATCCTGAGAAAACAAATGTCAAAATTGCAAGATAAAAAGTTGCAACTACTCATTTTTTGTATTCCATGGTGAAAAAAAATTGCAAACTGTGAATTGTGAGATTAAAAAGTTGCAATTATCTTTTTATTTTTGTGTGCTGAAAAAAAAAAAAAACGTCTAAAATGTAATCTTAGAATTCTGAGAAAAAATTACAAAATTGAAAGATAAAAATTTGCAATTACAATTTTACTTTTTTATTCTGTGGTGAAAAAAAAGTAAAATATAATCTTACAATTCTGAGAAAATGATTCTGTAAGATAAAAACACGCAATCACAGTTTTATTTTTTATTCTGTGGTGAAAAAAGTGCAAAATGTAATTTTAGAATTCTGAGAAAAAAAGTCAGAATTATGAGATAAATAGTTGCAATTACTTTTTTTCCTGTGGTAAAGAAAAATTGCAAAATGTAATCTTAGAATTCTGAGAAAAAAAACGTCAAAATTGCAAGATAAAAAGTTGCAACTACTTTTTTTTTGTATTGTATTCCATGGTGAAAAAATTGTATTCGATGGTGAAAAAAAATACAAAAAGGAAAAAAAAAATAATGTCATAAACAGTTGCAATTACCATTTATTTTTTATTCTGTGGTGAAACAAAAAACAATGCAAAATGTAATCTTAGAATTCTGAGAAAAAAAGTCAGAATTGTGAGATAAAAAAGTTGTAGTTACCTTTTACTTTTTATTCTGTGGTGAAAAAAGGGCAAAATTTGAATTGTGAGATAAAAAAAGTGGCAATTATCTTTTTATTTTTTATTCCGTGTGCTGAACAAAAACCTGTGCAAAATGTAATCTTAGAATTCTGAGAAAAAAATTACAAAATTAAAAGATAAAAATTTGCAATTACAATTTTACTTTTTTATTCCATGTTGAAAAAAATGGCAAAATGTAATCTTAGAATTTGGAGAAAAAAGTCAGTATTGTGAGATAAAAAGTTGCAATTGCCTTATTTTTTACTCTGTGGCCAAAAAAAAACTGTAATCTTAAAATTCCGAGAAAATGATTCTGTAAGATAAAAACATGCAATTACAATTTTATTTTTTTATTCTGTGGTGAAAAAAAGAAGCCAAATGTATTATTAGAATTCTGAGGAAAAAAAATACAAAATTGAAAGATAAAAATTTGCAATTACAATTTTACTTTTTTATTCCGTGGTGTAAAAAATTAGCAAAATTTACTCTTAGAATTCTGAGAAAAAAGTCAGTATTTGAGATAAAAAGTTGCAATTGCCTTCTTATTTTTTACTCAGTGGTAAAAGAAATTGCAAACTGTATTCTTACAATTCTGAGAAAATTATACTGTACGATAAAAACATGCAATCACAATTGTATTTTTTATTCTGTGTTGAAAAAATTGCAAAATGTAATCTTAGAATCCTGAGAAAACAAATGTCAAAATTGCAAGATAAAAAGTTGCAACTACTCATTTTTTGTATTCCATGGTGAAAAAAATTACAAAATGTAAACAATAATGTCATAAACAAGTTGCAATGACCTATTATCTTTTATTCTGTGGTGAAACAAAAAAACAATGCAAAATGTAATCTTACAATTCAGACAAAAAAAGTCAGAATTGTGAGATAAAAATTGTCTTTTAATTTTTTTATTCTGTGATGAAAAAAATTGCAAACTGTGAATTGTGAGATTAAAAAGTTGCAATTATCTTTTTATTTTTGTGTGCTGACAAAAAAAAAAAAAAACCCCGTCTAAAATGGAATCTTAGATTTCTGAGAAAAAATTACAAAATTGAAAGATAAAAATTTGCAATTACAATTTTACTTTTTTATTCTGTGGTGAAAAAAAAAGCAAAATATAATCTTAAAATTCTGAGAAAATGATTCTGTAAGATAAAAACATCAATCACAATTTTATTTTTTATTCTGTGGTGAAAAAATTGCAAAATGTAATTTTAGAATTCTGGGGAAAAAATTCTAAATTATGAGATAAAAAGTTGCAATTAGCTTTTTATTTTAGTTTTTTGTGTTGAAAAAAAAAATGGCAAAATGTAATCTTAGAATTCTGAGAAAAAAAGTCAGAATTGTGAGATAAAAAGTTGCAATTACCTTTTTATTTTTTATTCCACAGTAAAAAAAATAGCAAAATGTAATCTTAGAATTCTGAGAAAAAAAGTGAGAATTGTAAGATAAAAAGTTGCAATTGCCTTTTATTTTTTTTATTCTGTGGTGAAAAAAAATGCAAAATATAATCGTACAATTCTGAGAAAATTATTCTGTAAGATAAAAACATGCAATCAGAATTTTATTCTTTATTCTGTGGTGAAAAAAATAGCAAAATGTAATTTTAGAATTCTGGGAAAAAAATTCTAAATTATGAGATAAAAAGTTGCAATTAGCTTTTATTTTAGTTTTTTGTGTTGAAAAAAAATGGCAAAATGTAATCTTAGAATTCTGAGAAAAAAAGTCAGAATTGTAAGATAAAAAGTTGCAATTGCCTTTTATTTTTTTAATTCTTTGGTAAAAAAAAAAAGCAAAATATAATCGTACAATTCTGAGAAAATTATTCTGTAAGATAAAAACATGCAATCACAATTTTATTTTTTATTCTGTGGTGAAAAAAATGCAAAATGTAATTTTAGAATTCTGGGGGAAAAAAATTCTAAATTATGAGATAAAAAGTTGCAATTACCTTTTTATTTTTTATTCCACAGTAAAAAAAATAGCAAAATGTAATCTTAGAATTCTGAGAAAAAAAGTGAGAATTGTAAGATAAAAAGATGCAATTGCCTTTTATTTTTTTTATTCTGTGGTGAAAAAAAATGCAAAATATAATCGTACAATTCTGAGAATATTATTCTGATTGATAAAAACATCAATCACAATTTTATTTTTTAATCTGTGGTGAAAAAATTGCAAAATGTAATTTTAGAATTCTGGGGGAAAAAATTCTAAATTATGAGATAAAAAGTTGCAATTACCTTTTTATTTTAGTTTTTCCGTGTTGAAAAAAAAATGGCAAAATGTAATCTTAGAATTCTGAGAAAAAAAGTGAGAATTGTAAGATAAAAAGTTGCAATTGCCTTTTATTTTTTTAATTCTGTGGTGAAAAAAAAAGCAAAATATAATCGTACAATTCTGAGAAAATTATTCTGTAAGATAAAAATATCAATCACAATTTTATTTTTTGTTCTGTGGTGAAAAATTTGCAAAATGTAATTTTAGAATTCTGGGGAAAAAATTCTAAATTATGAGATAAAAAGTTGCAATTAGCTTTTATTTTAGTTTTTTGTGTTGAAAAAAATGGCAAAATGTAATCTTAGAATTCTGAGAAAAAAAGTCAGAATTGTGAGATAAAAAGTTGCAATTACCTTTTTATTTTTTATTCCACAGTATAAAAAATTAGCAAAATGTAATCTTAGAATTCTGAGAAAAAAAGTGAGAATTGTAAGATAAAAAGTTGCAATTGCCTTTTATTTTTTTAATTCTGTGGTGAAAAAAAAAGCAAAATATAATCGTACAATTCTGAGAAAATTATTCTGTAAGATAAAAACATGCAATCACAATTTTATTTTTTATTCTGTGGTGAACAATTTGCAAAATGTAATTTTAGAATTCTGGGGGAAAAAATTCTAAATTATGAGATAAAAAGTTGCAATTAGCTTTTTATTTTAGTTTTTTTTGTGTTGAAAAAAAATGGCAAAATGTAATCTTAGAATTCTGAGAAAAAAAGTCAGAATTGTGAGATAAAAAGTTGCAATTACCTTTTTATTTTTTATTCCACAGTAAAAAAAAATAGCAAAATGTAATCTTACAATTCTGAGTGAAAAAAAGTCAAAATTATGAGATAAATAGTTGCAATTACTTTTTTTTTTTTTGTATTCCATGGTGAAAAACAATAATGTCAGAAAAAAGTTGCAAGTACCTATTATTTTTCATTCTGTGGTGAAACAAAAAACAATGCAAAATCAAAATCAAAAATTAAGTTTTGATATATTTATGGTAGAAAAAGTACAACATATCTTCATGGAACATGATATTTAGTTAATATCCTAATGATTTTTTGGCATAAAAGAAAATCGATAATTTTGACCCATACAATGTATTTTTGGCTATTGCTACAAATTTACCCGTGCTACTTAAGACTAGGGTCACATATGTCCCCTTTTTTTGGCGGCCCAGAATCATGTTCCCATTAACGTTATATCTTCTTAATTTTGCTAAATGTCATCAGTATAACAAACACTCCCAACATGTATTTTTTATTTTATTTAGAGAGTTAGGCCTGAACACATTCCTACACTCAGCACTTAAATAGAACTTGTTGGATCCAGCTGAAACCTGTCTAGAAAGAACATTGAAATACACAATAACTCAACTTGCCTTTTTCACCCTCCACTCCCTGTTCCAGCTGTTGTCTTGTCCAGTTCTGCGGTTTTAAACAATTAAGTCATTGTCCTGTGCTGGAATCCAAAAATAGTTGGAAACAAAGTCTAGGCTACTTAGACAGCTCTGCTCCAAGTGTTCCTTCAGTATAGAAAGAAATGTTCGGCACCTGCCACACCTCAATAATACACAAAACTGCCTGTGCATATGCTCTTCCAGGACTAGGTTAACACCTCATGTGAAGCTCAACAGGTATTGAGGAAGAAAAACAAACAGGCAGATATAAGATATTCAAATACAGTCTTAAGGAAGAGATAAATATCATAGCTTATTAAATGCTGATAGAACTTCTTCTTGTTCCTGAAATACGTTCTGCTGTGATGAGCAGAGAAAACATACAAACATGAGTGAAAATTACAACAGAAACCAGTCTTGCCACAATACTGTTTCAATATTAATAGTAACTTGATACTGTGGAAGTGTATTTATTTATCGTTTTAATGTTTAACGTCATTTATTTGTTTAAATCCCTGTTCAGTGATGTAGAACATTTTATATATTCCAACTATATATATCCACCCTATTCTTTAACATGGAAGTAAGCCTATGGAATGATATTTCTGGTTCATTACCCGCTGTAGGGAAATAATGAGAAGGATAACAACGTGCAGTAAATGGGGAAATTGTTTGCACTACAAACCAGTGTTTATAATTAAGATCATACATTAAAATAATAACGCAAGGCATAATTTGCAATATCAAGCTGCAAAATGCACTGTTTATCTCCATATTAAATAAAAAAAATCACCTAAAAGTGATAATAGGTTGTTTTTTATATACAGTGGTGTGAAAAAGTGTTGGCCCCCTTTCTGATTTTTTTTTGCGTGTTTGTCACACTTTAATGTTTCAGATCATCAAACAAATTTAAATATTAATCAAAGATAACACAAGTAAACACAACATGCAGTTTTTTAATGAATTTTTTTATTATGAAGGGGAAACAAAATCCAAGCCCACATGGCCCTGTGTGAAAAAGTGTTTGGCCCCTAAACTTAATAACTGGTTGGGCCACCCTTATCAACAACAACTGCAATCAAGCGTTTGCGATAACTTGCAATGTGTCTGTTACAGCGCTGTGCAGGAATTTTGGCCCACTCATCTTGGCAGAATTGTTGTAATTCAACCACATTGGAGGGTTTTCGAGCATGAACCGCCTTTTTAAGGTCATGCCACAGCATCTCAATAGGATTCAGGTCAGGACTTTGACTAGGCCACTCCAAAGACTTGATTTTGTTTTTCTTCAGCCATTCAGAGGTGGATTTGCTGGTGTGTTTTGGATCATTGT
>NC_133385.1:31830034-32039378 GCF_049309525.1 Garra rufa | reverse complement strand
ATATGAAAGGTGACCTAGGTTTAATTTGTATTATTTAATACAAACTGTTTTGTTTACATCCCCGATACAACATACTTCCGCCATTCTTGCACATGCGTACAACATCGGGATTCTTTTTTTTTTTAAAGAATAATTGGACATTACAAAAATATTGAAATAGAAATCCAGATACACAAAATACAAGCCTAATCTGTTTACAGTAATACAATATGTAATAAGATAAAATTAAAATAATAATAATAAAAAAATAAAAAATAAACTAATACCATAGAGAGAAAAAAATAAATAAACAAACGTATAAATAAAAAGTAAATAAATAAACAAAAATTAAATTAAAACCTAGAAACAACTAAACAATAGTTCAAATTTTCTTCCTTTTCCCTTACATATACAAAAATTATATTGTGGAAGCATAACCAGAAAAAAAGTTCTCCGTGAAATGTAACAACAAATGTATTCATTTGTTTTAAAGACTTTTCAAAACTTCTATTTCTGATAAAAATAAATTACATGTTGGTATGCATTTAGCAAATTTCTGTTTATGAATATAATATTTGCCTTGCAAAATGTAAAAGTTAACAACGTACTCAATCATTTTACTTTTATGAGAATAAGTACAGATAACATCTTTTAAAGAAAGCATATAATTAACATTTCTTTGCAGAAATAGAAAGGTGCTAACATCAGACTAAAAACTAAGAGACAATTCACAATTATAAAACAAATGACACAAGTCTTCCTCATGTGTGTTACAGAAACTGCAGGTATTATCAATGTCCATGAATTTAGAAAGAGCTACTTTACATGGGTAAATTTCGTGAAGTATTTTGAAATGCACCGCTTTAAGGCTACCGATGGGGAGGGGAGTCACACGATGACGCATTGACGTGGGCGTGGTGTCTGACGTCACACATGGATGTGGGCGGGGTTGGATGTCCACCGCAGGCTGCAGCGAGCCCTACTTGGGTTTAAACCCTAAGTAGATTCAAATCATCGTGTGTTAATGCATAATAATACATAACAGAAACTGATAGAATAGGATACTGACAAACTTGCTATATATTTTCGTTTGTTTTGTTTTCAATGTTAAAATGCGATATGAAACGATAAACTGTTCCATTTTAGTATTTTTGTTGTCACATACCTTAAAGGAGTAGGCCTAGTTCACTTTCAGAACAAATATGTACAGATAATGTACTCACTTCCTTGTCATCCAAGATGTTCATGTCTTTCTTTCTTCAGTCATTAAGAAATGGTGTTTTTTGAAATGTTTTCCTCAAAAAACATAATTTCCATACAACTGAAGAAAGAAAGACATGAACATCTTGGATGACAAGGGGGTGAGTACATTATCTGTACATTTTTGTTCTGAAAGTGAACTACTCGTTTAATACAGTTTATCTCAAAGGAGTCTATTATTACCTATTAAATTAAGTGAAATACATGGTTATTTAGATTTTTATTCCAAGTCGGGTATTGTATGCTATGCATACAGAACATTTACAGTATATGTTTATACTATATTGAACATGCTATATTGAGTGCTGTTGAGTGTGCTATTCTAATCATATCCGGTGTAATAAATTGTCAGCGAAAATATACATGACATCAGTTGGTTGTTATTAAGCTTAAAGATGTTTCATACTGCTACACTCTTAAAAATTAAGGTGCTTCTTCATGCCATAGAAGAACCTTTTTGTAAAGAACCTTTAACATCTGAAGATCCTTTCTGTTTCACGAAAGGTTCTTTGTGGCAAATAAGGTTATTCAGGTTATAAAAAGGTAAGCAAGAAATGGTTCTTTAAAGAACCTTTGACTGAATGTGTCATGACTCTGGGCTGCAGCTTTTCCCTTCTCCACACGATGTCGCTGTTTCACTTCCTCCCGCACTTTCACTCCCCTGATTGTGTACACCTGTCTTGATTATGTCACATGTTTCTCCCACAGCTGTTCACTATTACCACAGTCTTTATAATCTTCATTCTCCCACCACTCTTATGAGTCTGCATTGTTTCTTGTCTACATGTATCCTGTATCCTGTCTCTAGTCCTGTTTGTATTCTGTGTTCCGAGTTTCTTGACCTTTGATTTTGTTCCTGATATTGTTTATTTTATATTTCAGTTTATGTCTAGTTGTGCCGTGTTGGCCTTTTTGTTTGTTTAGTTTGTTTTCATTTCATTAAAAATACTCACCTGCATTTGGACCCAGACCTCATCCTTCTTACCCGTGACAGAATGCAGACTCCACAAATGGGTCCAGCAGGGAGGAATATTTGTTTTGAGGAGGCGGCGTTCCCCCGCCTGGGGCCAGCGACCACCCGCTCTGTTCCCGACACGGTGGGGATGTCGTTCGAGGCGGCGTCGGCCAAGAGGTTCGAGTTCCTCTACACCTGTTTGGCGCAGATGGAAGCCCTTAGCGCCAAGGCTGCGCTGAAGCGCCCCTACTTTGCAGCGAGGGTGGAGACGCTCTTCCACGGGAAGACGGCGGCGACCGCCATCTCCGTTCCTGACGCGGCGGTGACCGCGCTCTCTGTTCCGGACGCGGCGGTGACCGCGCTCTCTGTTCCGGACGCGGCGGTGACCGCGCTCTCTGTTCATGACGCAGCGGTGGCCGCTGTCTCTGTTCCTGACGCGGCGGTGACCGCGCTCTCTGTTCATGACGCAGCGGTGGCCGCTGTCTCTGTTCCTGACGCGGCGGTGACCGCGCTCTCTGTTCATGACGCAGCGGTGGCCGCTGTCTCTGTTCCTGACGCGGCGGTGACCGCGCTCTCTGTTCCGGACGCGGCAGTGACCGCGCTCTCTGTTCCGGACGCGGCAGTGACCGCGCTCTCTGTTCATGACGCAGCGGTGGCCGCTGTCTCTGTTCCTGATGCGGCGGTGACCGCGCTCTCTGTTCCGGACGCGGCGGTGACCGCGCTCTCTGTTCATGACGCAGCGGTGGCCGCTGTCTCTGTTCCTGATGCGGCGGTGACCGCGCTCTCTGTTCCGGACACGGCGGTGACCGCGCTCTCTGTTCATGACGCAGCGGTGGCCGCTGTCTCTGTTCCTGATGCGGCGGTGACCGCGCTCTCTGTTCCGGACGCGGCGGTGACCGCGCTCTCTGTTCCGGACGCGGCAGTGACCGCGCTCTCTGTTCCGGACGCGGCGGTGACCGCTCTCTCTGTTCATGACGCAGCGGTGGCCGCTCTCTCTGTTCCGGACGCGGCGGTGACCGCTCTCTCTGTTCATGACGCAGCGGTGGCCGCTCTCTCTGTTCCGGACGTGGCGGTGGCCGCTCTCTCTGTTCCGGACGCGGCGGTGACCGCTCTCTCTGTTCATGACGCAGCGGTGGCCGCTCTCTCTGTTCCGGACGTGGCGGTGGCCGCTCTCTCTGTTTCCGACGCGGTGGTGACCGCGCCCTCTGTTCCGGACGCGGCGGTGGCCGCTCTCTCTGTTCCTGACGTGGCGGTGGCCGCTCTCTCTGTTTCCGACGCGGTGGTGACCGCGCCCTCTGTTCCGGACGCGGCGGTGGCCGCTCTCTCTGTTTCCGACGCGGTGGTGGCCGCTCTCTCTGTTCCGGACGTGGCGGTGGCCGCTCTCTCTGTTCCGGACGCGGCGGTGGCCGCTCTCTCTGTTCCGGACGCGGCGGTGGCCGCTCTCTCTGTTCCTGACGTGGCGGTGGCCGCTCTCTCTGTTCATGACGCGGCGGTGACCGCTCTCTCTGTTCCTGACGTGGCGGTGGCCGCTCTCTCTGTTCCGGACGCGGCGGTGGCCGCTCTCTCTGTTCCTGACGTGGCGGTGGCCGCTCTCTCTGTTCCTGACGTGGCGGTGGCCGCTCTCTCTGTTCATGACGCGGCGGTGGCCGCTGTCTCTGTTTCCGCCGCGGTGGTGACCGCGCTCTCTGTTCATGACGCAGCGGTGACCGCGCTCTCTGTTCCTGACGTGGCGGTGGCCGCTCTCTCTGTTCATGACGCAGCGGTGGCCGCTCTCTCTGTTCCTGACGTGGCGGTGGCCGCTCTCTCTGTTCATGACGCGGCGGTGACCGCTCTCTCTGTTCCTGACGTGGCGGTGGCCGCTCTCTCTGTTCCGGACGCGGCGGTGGCCGCTCTCTCTGTTCCTGACGTGGCGGTGGCCGCTCTCTCTGTTCCTGACGTGGCGGTGGCCGCTCTCTCTGTTCCGGACGTGGCGGTGGCCGCTCTCTCTGTTTCCGACGCGGTGGTGACCGCGCCCTCTGTTCCGGACGCGGCGGTGGCCGCTCTCTCTGTTCCTGACGTGGCGGTGGCCGCTCTCTCTGTTTCCGACGCGGTGGTGACCGCGCCCTCTGTTCCGGACGCGGCGGTGGCCGCTCTCTCTGTTCCGGACGTGGCGGTGGCCGCTCTCTCTGTTTCCGACGCGGTGGTGGCCGCTCTCTCTGTTCCGGACGTGGCGGTGGCCGCTCTCTCTGTTCCGGACGCGGCGGTGGCCGCTCTCTCTGTTCCGGACGCGGCGGTGGCCGCTCTCTCTGTTCCTGACGTGGCGGTGGCCGCTCTCTCTGTTCATGACGCGGCGGTGACCGCTCTCTCTGTTCCTGACGTGGCGGTGGCCGCTCTCTCTGTTCATGACGCGGCGGTGGCCGCTCTCTCTGTTCCTGACGTGGCGGTGGCCGCTCTCTCTGTTCCTGACGTGGCGGTGGCCGCTCTCTCTGTTCATGACGCGGCGGTGGCCGCTGTCTCTGTTTCCGCCGCGGTGGTGACCGCGCTCTCTGTTCATGACGCAGCGGTGACCGCGCTCTCTGTTCCTGACGTGGCGGTGGCCGCTCTCTCTGTTCATGACGCAGCGGTGGCCGCTCTCTCTGTTCCTGACGTGGCGGTGGCCGCTCTCTCTGTTCATGACGCGGCGGTGACCGCTCTCTCTGTTCCTGACGTGGAGGTGGCCGCTCTCTCTGTTCCGGACGCGGCGGTGGCCGCTCTCTCTGTTCCTGACGTGGCGGTGGCCGCTCTCTCTGTTCCTGACGTGGCGGTGGCCGCTCTCTCTGTTCATGACGCGGCGGTGGCCGCTGTCTCTGTTTCCGCCGCGGTGGTGACCACGCTCTCTGTTCATGACGCAGCGGTGACCGCGCTCTCTGTTCATGACGCAGCGGTGACCGCGCTCTCTGTTCATGACGCGGCGGTGGCCGCTGTCTCTGTTTCCGCCGCGGTGGTGACCGCGCTCTCTGTTCATGACGCAGCGGTGACCGCGCTCTCTGTTCCTGACGCGGCGGTGACCGCGCTCTCTGTTCATGACGCAGCGGTGGCCGCTGTCTCTGTTCCTGACGCGGCGGTGACCGCGCTCTCTGTTCCGGACGCGGCGGTGACCGCTCTCTCTGTTCCGGACGCGGCGGTGACCGCCCACTCTGTGCCCGAGGCGGCGGCGACCGCTATCTCTGTTCCTGACGCGGCCGTGACTGCTCTCTCTGTTCCGGACGCGCCGGCGCTGCACGGGCCTGGCCCGCCATCCCCCCCCCCCTGATGCACCTTCCACCGTTCCTCCTCCCTCCAAATTTTTTTTTTTTGGAAACGTCTGGAAGCCGTTCCCTAGAGGGGGGGTAATGTCATGACTCTGGGCTGCAGCTTTTCCCTTCTCCACACGATGTCGCTGTTTCACTTCCTCCCGCACTTTCACTCCCCTGATTGTGTACACCTGTCTTGATTATGTCACATGTTTCTCCCACAGCTGTTCACTATTACCACAGTCTTTATAATCTTCATTCTCCCACCACTCTTATGAGTCTGCATTGTTTCTTGTCTACATGTATCCTGTATCCTGTCTCTAGTCCTGTTTGTATTCTGTGTTCCGAGTTTCTTGACCTTTGATTTTGTTCCTGATATTGTTTATTTTATATTTCAGTTTATGTCTAGTTGTGCCGTGTTGGCCTTTTTGTTTGTTTAGTTTGTTTTCATTTCATTAAAAATACTCACCTGCATTTGGACCCAGACCTCATCCTTCTTACCCGTGACAGAATGGTTCTTTGTGGAACCAAAAATGGTTCTTCTATGGCATCACTTGAAGAACCTTTTGAAGCACCTTTATTTTTAAGAGTGTAGTTACAAAAAACTGTTTTAGAGAAATAGCGTATCCTCAATCTAAATAATTTGTGATGAAATATTAAAATAGGGCAACCATATCTTAGTTTTTAAAAAAGAGGACGTAGGAAGTGGGGGTTGGGGTCCTAGTTTTGGTGTCATTTCCATACCAAAACTAGATATTTTACAATCACCGTTATGCAGATTGATCATAAACACAGCTAAAAAGCTTCCTACCACAGTGGCCATCCTTCACTAAACTAATATCTACCACAGTTTTCTCACAGGTAGAATGCCAAATGTTTCAATACAAGCCTCACTCAAATGGAATTTATGCAGTATTTCAAACTTTTAACCCACGGGAGAAAATCAACCCGCCGCAACAGTTTAAAATGGTCCCAATTCCGTGGAAAAAATGCGGATTTGGCAACCAATATTAGAATGTTTGCGGGAGTGGGATTAAGAAAACAGTCCCCCGCACAAGGCTTTAATACAAAAACGCACACAATGAATGACGACTGTAGAAATCAAAAGCTGAATCCCGGACATTTTGTGCGATTTAGGAATCCAAAAAGAGGACATGTCCAGGAAAAAGAGAATGTATGGTCACCCTAATTAAAAAGTATGTATTAACAGTTACAGTGCCTTGCGAAATTATTCATACCCCTTCATTTTTTTTCACATTTTGTTATGTTGCTGCCTTATGTTAAACTACTTTAAATTACTTTTTTCCCCCACGTCAATCTACACTCCCTACTCCATGATGGCAAAGCAAAAAATAGGTTTTTAACATTTGTGCAAATTTATTAAAAATAAAAAACTGAAAAGATCCCGTTGCATAAGTATTCATACCCTTTTCTGGGACACTCGTAATTTAGCTCAGGAGCATTCATATTGCTTCTAGATGTTACTACACTTGGAGTGGAGTTAAACTGTGGCAAATTCATTTGAATGAGTCTGATTTAGAAAGGCACACACCTCTCAGAAAGGTCTAACAGCTGAAAATGCATATCAGAGCAAAAACCAAGTCCTGAGGTCAAGATAACTGCCTGTAGAGCTCAGTGACAGACTTGCGTTAAGGCAATGATCTAGGGAAGAGTTCAGAAAATAATCTGCTGCATTGAAGGTTGACAGAAGCCTTTTTAATACATTTGTAAAATTTGCAAATCTGGTTTTTGGTTTGACATTATTATGGTGTATGAAGTGTGAATTTTACAAATTTATTAAAAATAAAACACTGAAATAAGTACATTGCATAAGTATTCATACCCTTAACTCAGTACATAGTTGAAGCACTTTTACAGCCTCAAGTCTTTCTGGGTATCCTTTTCACCTCTCAAGCTCTGTCAGCTTGGATGGGGGCTGGCAGACATTTTCTAGAGTCCTAGTTGTTCCAATCGTCTTCCATTATGGATAATGCTTCTGTCAACCTTCAATGCAGCAGATTTTTTTCTGAACTCTTCCCTAGATCATTGCCTTAACGCAAGTCTGTCACTGAGCTCTACAGGCAGTTATCTTGACCTCAGGACTTGGTTTTTGCTCTGATATGCATTTTCAGCTGTTAGACCTTTTCTGAGAGATGTGTGCCTTTCTAAATCATACTCATTCAAATGAATTTGCCACAGTTTAACTCCACTTGAAGTGTAGTAACATCTAGAAGCAATATGAATGCCCCTGAGCTAAATTTTGAGTGTCCCAGAAATGTGTATGAATACTTTTGCAACGGGATCTTTTCAGTTTTTTATTTTTAATAAATTTGCACAAATGTTAAAAACCTATTTTTTGCTTTGCCATTATGGAGTAGGGAGTGTAGATTGATGTGGGAAAAAAGTAATTTAAAGTAGTTTAACATAAGGCAGCAACATAACAAAATGTGAAAAAAATGAAGGGGTATGAATAATTTTGCAAGACACTGTATTTGGTATGAAAAATAATGTTTTTTTTGACTATATACTGCCGTCTGTTGACATGGATGCAGTTTTTGATCATAAATTTGCAGTTACTTATTCCTGCGTTAAATTATCCTAGTCACAGGCAGAGCTGGGTAGATTACTTACGAATTGTAATCTGTTACTGATTCCAAATTACATCACAAAAATTGTAGTTAGCAACGTAATCCATTACATTACGCATTTTCCCCAGTTTCACAGACGAGGCTTAAAGTAGTATTTCACTTTCAGAACAAAAATTTACAGATAATGTACTCACCCCCTTGTCATCCAAGATGTTCATGTCTTTCTTTCTTCAGTCGTAAAGAAATGGTATTTTTCCAGTAAAACATTTCAGGATTTCTCTCCATATAATGGACTTCTATGGTGCCCCCGAGTTTGAACTTCCAAAATGCAGTTTAAATGCAGCTTCAAAGGGCTCTAAACGATCCCAGCCGAGGAAGAAGGGTCTTATCTAGCGAAACAATCGGTTATTTTCTTAAAACATTTACAACTTATATACTTTTTAATCTCAAACGCTCATCTTGCCGAGCTAGACAAGATCATCATCTGAGGTTAAAAAGGATATAAATTGTAATTATTTTTAGAAAATAACCCATCGTTTTGCTAGATAAGACCCTTCTTTCCTCGGCTGTGATCATTTAGAGCCCTTTGAAGCTGCATTTTGGAAGTTCAAACTCGGGGGCACCATAGAAGTCCATTATATGGAGTGAAATCCTGAAATGTTTTACTCGAAAAACACCATTTCTTTACGACTGAAGAAAGAAAGACATGAACATCTTGGATGACAAGGGGATGAGTACATTATCTGTACATTTTTGTTCTGAAAGTGAACTACTCCTTTAAGCCTTGTCTGTGAAACCAGGGAAAATGTGTAATGTAATGGATTATGTTGCTAACTACAATTTCATGATCCAGTCAGGTTTTTTAAGGAAAATATCAAGTCTCATTCTATAATTTTTCTCATTAAATATACCATTTCAAAGGGAAATACATCACATTATAGAATTAAAATGGGTTGCGAATGTTGACTTTAAAAATCCAACCTTTTTTAACTGATTAAAATGTCATTGCAGAACCCACTTAATTGTGTTTAATCACTAAAATAGCAGCAAATCGGCATATCGGAATGATTTCAGGGATCATGTGACACTGGAGACTGGAGTAACGATGCTGAAAATTCAGCTTTGCATCACAGGAATAAATTAGATTTTAAAATACATTCAAATAGAAAACAGTTATTTTAAATTACAATAATATTTCAAAATTTCACTGTTTTTACTGTATTGGTTAGCATTTAAAAAAAAAAAAAGATTTAAAATCTTAATTGTTCCAATTGTTTAGCCAGAAGTGTATACATAAAGCTAGACCTATACATAAAAACATAAGCTGTAGAGTCTGCCGAACATGCGAATGTCGTCTATATAAACAGACAAGAACATAAGATATTACATAATATAAAGCATATCCTGTTGGCAGCACAAGGAAGCATCCCGATGAGTGTCTGAAAATAGTACACTACCAGCCTAACAACTGTGTAAGTATTTGTAAATGATCTCTTATGTTTATTAGTCAGTACTGCTGACTTTGCAAGATCATATTAAGCCGAAGAAAGGGGGAGCACCTTTTTGAAACACAACAAATGAGTGATTTCTGTTTATTTAAACATGATTCAAACTTGTTTACGAGGCAGAATGCTGGTTCAGCCACTGCATATCTTGTCCAAAATCAAACCACTCAAGGTTTTTCTTAGTTATAACCAAAAAAGGTACAGCAAGCGTAAGAAACACAAAATATTATTAACACGTGCAGATTAATCGATTCATCTGGCAGAGGAACCACTCCTGGCACCCCATATCAGATCACATCCACCATCCTCCTTGATCAAGTTCTTCTTAGTTTAATCATTCTGACATCTGGAAATTTTGTCTTTCTCTTCCATCTATTTTAGGCCGTCATTAGAAGTGGATATTTCAAGGGGCTGGCAAACCAACCGGGTTTAGTGCCTTACCATAAAGAGGGGAGCCTTATGATGATGCCAGCCTTATATACGCTTCTTGAGCGCAGCTCTGCTTCTAGCGCCCTGCTTCCTTCAGACATTCTTCTTTCAGGTCTGCACGGCTGCCTAACTTTCTCATATAGGTGAGGGGAACGTCTGCCTTTTTAGAGTTTGACTGCGTTTTGTCCCTTTTATTGTGGTTTTATTGACTTTCTGGGGATTTACGCTCTTGGAAATTGTCATTTGAATTCTGTTTTTGAGTATAACAATTTTTTTCAAAGCAGTTTAAAACTATCCAAACCTTTTTTAAAGCATTTTTAGCATTAGTTTTGATGTATTTCATTATGATGTATGCCAGTTGCATACCTTGGCAATGCATGTTGAGCTGCCAAAATGAGCTTGGCACAAAAATGACGTAGTTTAAGTGCATGATATATTTGTTAAAATGTCAATCAGGTGGTGACAGAATTGTATTTCGAATGCATACTGATTATAGCATTAACGCATATGTGATAAAAAAAAAGCATTCAAAGCACTCATTCATGGAGAGTAGATCTGCTTTGAGGGGATCCGTTATATTTATTTAGGACGCCTGGATACAGCAATATCTGATCTGTGTGATTTCTGTAGCTGTCTGCAGACAGGCTTTCAGATTCAGGTTGTATCGTTGGCATCTGCATAGATTTTTCCAGAAGCAGGGAGATTGGGATACTGGATATCAGAGGGGGAAATTCACACCCCTCCCACTGGGCAGTGGGCACACTTACAAGATGTTTCCAAGTGTTGGTTTCAAATTAGGAATGCAGAAAATATAGCCCAGTCAGTCTGATGCAAATTAATATGATGCCCACATGTGTATATCACATAAGGACCTTGGAGTGAATTATGATTAACTAATGCATACTATTGTTAAGTCAATATATAAAAAGTTATTTCTTCACATAAGATGTTTGCTGTGTTTTGTATTCTGTACAGGGGTGAAGAAAACAGGTGGCCAAGATGTCTGAGTGAGTATATGAATATAGCATTGGTTTACATTTAATATCAAACGAATTGGAATCTATTCTTGTTTTGCTAAATTGTAATTCCTTCGTCTTCTCATGATAGAAAAAAGATGACATCGAGTCGCCGGCACCAGCTAAAGGTAGAGTAAATAATGCACATATGTTAAAGGAACACTCAACTTTTTTTGGAAATAGGCTCATTCTCCAACTCCCCCCGAGTTAATAAGTTGAGTTTAACCGTTTTGAAATCCATTCAGCCGTTCTCCTGTTCTGGCGATATCACTTTTAGCATAGCTTAGCATAGATCATTGAATCCTATTAGACCAATAGCATCGCGTTCAAAAATGACCAACGAGTTCCGATATTTGTCCTATTTAAAACTTGATATCGCCAGAACAGGAGAACGGCTGAATGGATTTCAAAGCGGTAAAACTCAACTTATTAACTCGGGGGGGGAGTTGGAGAATGAGCCTATTTCCAAAAAAAGTGGAGTGTTCCTTTAAATATGCAATCAATATTTGACTTTGTGGCCTTTGGATTAATATAACGTAATTTAATGAAACAAATGTGTCATTGTGATCAAAAAGATAATTGATTTACGTGTCGCTTAAACTGAGGCAAATGCCGCGATCTGCCACGCCACATTAAAGAGCATGAAGAACATTATGGTAAGACATATTGTTTGCTTTTTTGCTATAAAACTGACAGAATTTTAAATCTGATACTTTATTATTGCTATTATTGGCAGCTGGCGCACTACAAATAATGAATGCATTCGAAAAAAAAAAGAAATATTATTTCCAAGCATACTGTCCCTTTAAATATGAAACGTGGTATGATTTCTGCTAATAATCCAACATGTTTTGAAATCAGTTACTAGGCCACTGGAATTTCTCCCTCTGCTCCCAATCCGGGCCATTTGTATGCGCAATGTAGGCTATACCCTCAAAATATTATAACATGTAAATACGACTTAATTCTTGTAATTTTTACTTTATTCTCAAAATATTTGGACTTTATTCTTGTAATTTTTACTTTATTTAAAAAAATATTTTAACTTAACTTTCATAATTTTGACTTTATTCTCAAAATATTTGGACTTTATTCTTGTAATTTTTACTTTATTTAAAAAAAATATTTTAACTTAACTTTCATAATTTTGACTTTATTCTCAAAATATTTCGACTTTATTCTTGTAATTTTTACTTTATTTAAAAAAAATATTTTAACTTTACTTTCATAATTTTGACTTTATTCTCAAAATATTTGGACTTTATTCTTGTAATTTTTACTTTATTTAAAAAAAATATTTTAACTTTACTTTCATAATTTTGACTTTATTCTCAAAATATTTGGACTTTATTCTTGTAATTTTTACTTTATTTAAAAAAATATTTTAACTTAACTTTCATAATTTTGACTTTATTCTCAAAATATTTCGACTTTATTCTTGTAATTTTTACTTTATTTAAAAAAAATATTTTAACTTTACTTTCATAATTTTGACTTTATTCTCAAAATATTTGGACTTTATTCTTGTAATTTTGACTTTGTTCTCAGTGTTTTGACTTTATTCTCATAATTTCGACTTTATTCTCAAAATATTTTTAATTTATTCTCGTAACTGACCTTGTTCTCAAAATATTTAGTCTTTATTCTTGTAAATTTGACTTTATTCCCAATGTATTGACTTTATTCTTGTAAATGTTACTTCATTCTCAAAATATTTAGACTTTATTCTCAAAATATTTAGACTTTATTCTTGTAAATTTGACTTTATTCCCAAAGTATTGACTTTGCTCTCGTAAATGTTACTTCATTCTCAAAATATTTAGACTTTGTTGTAATTTTGACTTTTTTCTCAATGTTTTAATTTATTTTCGTAATTTTGATTTCATTCTCAAAATATTTTGTCTTTATTCTTGCAATTTTGAGTTTGTTCTTATAAAATTTAGAACTTATTCATGTAATTTTGACTTTATTCACAAAAATATTTCAAATTTATTCTCATAATTTCTACTTTATTCTCAATATGTTTTACTTTATTCTAAAAATATTTTGTCTTTATTCTTGTAATTTTAACTTTATTCTTAAAATATTTCAACTTTTATTCTTAAAATATTTAGACTTTATTCTTGTAAATTTGACTTTTTCATGGTAATTTTTATTTTATTCTCAAAACATTTTGACTTTATTCTTGTAATTTTGATTTTAGTCTCAAAATATTTTGACTTTATTCTCATATTTCTGTGACTTTATTCTCAGAATTTTGACTTTTTCCTCAAAATATTATGACTTTAATCTTATATTTTTAAATCTTTTAACGTGGCATTGAAGCGGCTTTGTATAATATATTTCAATTAACCCGATTAAATCAATATTTGGCTTGTGGCTTTTAAAATATAAAATATAGTACAATATAACAATGTAATTATTAATAACCTCATTAAATTGAAATGTAAATTGTGTGGCTTTTAGTTATTGTCTGTTTGCATTATTTTATCTGTTAGCTGAGATACAACTTTTTAAAATTCTGGAATCTGAGGGTGCAAAAAAATCTAAATATAGAGAAAATTGCTTTTAAAGTTGTCAAAATGAAGTTCTTAGCAATGCGTATTACTAATCAAAAATTAAGTTTTGATATATTTACAAAATATTTTCATTGAACATGATTTTTACTTAATATCCTAAAGATTTTTGGTATAAAAGAAAAATCTTCTACAAATGCAGAGCGAAAAATATATGACTTTGTCCAATCAAATGCTCAGTGGGGAAAGAGTGACCCTCCATTTAATACCATCGCCTTAGTGATTACATGGGGTCTTTATGATAGTGTCTTTTCACCGACTGCTTCTGGTTTTGTCAGCATGTGTTTAATGCTGTTATGGTATTGTTTTGAGATTCAGGGTCTCAGTGATGTTTTTGTCTGCAGAGTTTGGTGCTGGCCATCTCAAAGGGCCTTCTGGAGAAAGAAGCCGCTCAGGTTATAGTAGATAAGCAGAATTACCTGACAGAAAACTGCCCTGCTCTGTCCATGCCCGGATCCGCACAGGAACTGCAGGTCTGTTTCCTTATTCACAATCTCTTCAGAAGGCTAAAGCAATTAAAAGCCTTTAGCACACGTTTGAAAATTGTAATAACCATATTATAACATATATATATATATATATATGTTCTCCTTCAAAATGTTAGATGTTAGAATGTTTTGTCGATCTTTCTGTGACCTATATGTACACCTGAAGCAACAATATGTTGCAAAAGATGGTTCAAAAGCAGAAGCTGACTATTTAAACATCGCCATTTAGGAGCTGTGCAAGAAACTTCACCAGCAAATCGACAAGGTTGATGAGGAGAGATATGACTTGGAGGCTAAAGTGGGCAAGGCCAACAAAGAGGTAACTTCTGAAACTCAAACATACCTTATTACGATGGTGACGATGTTTTTGATGAGCAAGTATATTGGGTTCTCTGAGCTCCAGTTTGACTCCTGTTTAATGTGTGCAAAGATTGAGGATCTGAAGATCAAGGTGGTCGACCTGCAGGGCAAGTTCAAGAAACCTGCGCTGAAGAAAGTGCGCCTCTCTGCCGACCAGATGCTTCAAGCTCTGCTGGGCTCCAAACACAAGGTGTCTCTGGATCTGAGATCCAACCTCAAACAAGTCAAGAAGGAGGTCAAAGAGGAGGTGGGTGAAATATGACATTTCTCATACGCACTTACAGACAGTTTTGGCTATAAATAAGCCTTCTTCAAATCCTAAATATCTCTAAATATCACTTATTACTTTCATATACAGTCAAACCAAAAGTTATTCAGAGAGCTTCAACGTTTCTTACATTATCACAGTTTATTCCCTATAGTTTAGAAAATGAACTAACCAAACTATGAGAAGAACCAGTGTTGGGGAAAGTTACTTTTAAAAGTAATGCGTTACAATATTGAGTTACTCCCTAAAAAAATAACTAATTACATTACTTAGTTACTTTTTATGCGTTACATTACTTTTGCGTTACTTTTTAAATCTGGGCAAGGCTTGCTTGTTTGTTTTTAATATAAAAAGTTCTGTTTTTTTGCTAATGTAAAAGCCTTTTTACACCAAAAGCCTCAGGCTTGGATAAAAGTAAATTCATGTCTGTACAGTAGACCGCAGAAGAAAAAAATGTCAACTCTTTAGCAATAAAAAAAGGAAAACGAATGTTCCTGAGTAATTTTTGCTTATTAGTATGGATGAATTGGATCATCGAAGGTCGGCAGCAAAGACATTGCTTAATAAAATGGAATTTAAATACATAAAGAAGATTTGCGTCATATTCTGAGTTGAATTTCACTGTTTTTATTCATTTTGAGGAATACTGTATCTGTTGTTTTTGTGAGTGAGATGAATTACTGCGTGTTCACATTTATTCTAGAACTGAAGTAACATCTTACTCACGATTTCTCTCAACATGGGGACAGGAGAGCTTTTAATCAGTAAATGTTGGGAAAAGTAACTGGCGTTACCTATTTGAAAAAGTAACTCAGATGTTTTCTTGTCAATTAAAAAGTAATGCGTTACTTTAGTTACTTGGAAAAAGTAATATTATTACGTGACAAGAACTCATTTAAACTGTGTCAGAACAAATTTATCTTGATAATCTCAGCTATCTTTGGTAGATAGGTAGGTAATGGATTACAAACAACCAACATTTCAGACAACTGTTAAAGGAACACTCCACATTTTTTGGAAATAGGCTCATTCTCCAACTCCCCCCGAGTTAATAAGTTGAGTTTTACCATTTTGTGTACTAATACCGGCGGAAAATGTAAAGCTGTGATTTTCTAGGCTGATAAGATTAGGAACTATACTTCCATTCCGGCGTAATAGTCAAGGAAGTTTGCCGCCGTAATATGGCCGAAGCAGGCGCAGTAATATCACACAGCGCCTGAAATTAGTTCCCAGCTCATTTGCACTTGTGCTGCGTGATATTACAGCGCCTGCTTCGGCCATATTACGGCGGCAAACTTCCTTGACTATTACGCCGGAATGGAAGTGTAGTTCCTAATCTTATCGGCCTAGAAAATTGCATCTTTACATTTACCGCCGGTCTTAGTACACGATATAACTACAGAAGTGTCAAGTTTTAAATAGGACAAATATCGAAAATCATTGGTTATTTTTTGACACGATGCTGTTGGTCTAATAGGATTCAATGATCTATGCTAAGCTATGCTAAAAGTCAGAACAGGAGAACGACTGAATGGATTTCAAAACAGTAAAACTCAACTTATTAACTCGGGGGAGTTGGAGAATGAGCCTATTTCCAAAAAAAGTGGAGTGTTCCTTTAGGGTCATTGCACACTGAGTCCAAAATTTTTCGCACGTTAAAAAAAAAAAAAAAAAAAACGATCTCCAGTACCGATAGCAAAGCATCAAAGTTTACTAACATCCTGAAGTAAACTTTGAATCACCCGCAGCTCATTAATAAGAAGGTGTGCATAAAAAGTATTCTCTCGTTCCTCTCTGTATCTTATAATTGGATGTCCTTTCTTTTTCTCTTTTTAAGAAGAGAGTGGACAACAAAATAAATCCTCGCTGCTTGAAAATTCCATTTTGTATTGTTTTGCGAATTCCTTCGCAACGGATGAATTAATACGCATCGGACTCAGTGTGCAAGGTTTCTGTGCGTGACAAATTTTTAGGATTTCGAATACGAAAAATTTCGGACTCAGTGTGCAGTGACCTTTAGTATGACAATATTTACACAACTATCAATACACTGTAAAATTTTTTTACCAGTTTCAACTTAAAAACTTAAGTTTAGCAGCTGCCTTAATATTTTAAGTTAAATCAACTTAAGTCATTTAAATTCACAAGTTACATCAACTCATTTTTATTGTAATAAGTTAAAATGACTTGTAGTTTTAAGCTGATTGAACTTAAACACCCAAGTTCAGCAGCTGCCTTAAGATTTTAAGTTGAATCTGGTGAAAACTTTTTACAGTGTACTTTGTTGACCAATTACCAAGCAATGCTTAATTTTGTTCAGTCTGTGGTGTAAAAAGTAGAGGTCCAATGATGTATCGATTTTGCCAATTAATCGGCACCAATAGTTGATTGGCGGAGCTATCGGTTATCTGCAAAAATCCATGCTGATATTTTTTCCGGGTTGCTGAAGCAGATGAGAAAGCTCTGCTTTCATTATACAGTACTAGAGCCATAGATATAAATACGTATCTATGACGAGAGCGACCTCTAGAGGCGGAAATCACTGACAACACATGCCGTTTGTTTACACACGTGATACTGACTCCGAACAGAGCGGGACACTTCAGATGCAGCCTTAAAACCTCAACAATGAACTATAATGCATGTTTTCATATCATTACTTGGTAATTAGTTTGTTGACTGGATGCTGCATTAGTAGAGAAAGGACAGCAGTATGTTTGCTATCAAGGCTGAGAGGATGCGAACATTAGCCACACCACAAGAGCACTGTAAAAAGTTTTCACCAGTTTCAACTTAAAAACTTAAGTTAAGCAGCTGCTTAACTTAAGTTTAAATGACTTAAGTTGATTTAACTTCAAATCTTAAGGCAGCTGCTAAACTTAAGTTTTTAAGTTGAAACTGGTGAAAACTTTTTACAGTGAGGTTAAAACAGTGCGGCCGAAACACGTCCAACCCAAATGTTTAATGTCACGACTGTTACCATCTATTTTCATTCGTTTATCCAGCTGATCACAATAATGCATTTGTTAGCCAGCAAGTTGCATTTTTAAAGCTATTGACGTGAGAAAGCAAACTGTGTTCATTCAGAAATCCTGCACTGTAAAAAGTTTCACCAGTTTCAACTTAAAAACGTAAGTTTAGCAGCTGCCTTAAAATGTTAAGTTAAATCAACTTAAGTCATTTAAACTCACAAGTTAAATCAACTAATTTTTATTGTAATAAGTTAAAATGGCTTGTAGTTTTAAGTTGATTTAACTTAAAAAATTAATAATAATAGTTATAACTATTAGATAAAAATAATAGTAATAAAATATTAATAAAATTAACTCGTAGTTATCACCTTACTTACTTTGATAATTGCAAACATTTTTTGCATTACAAGTTTTCTAAAATGTTAGGTTTAAATATGCAAATTAGGCATTGTTTAATGAAACATGCGCTAATTTGCATACATTTCTAGTACAAAATGTGTGTAAATGCTACTGAAGTGGAGATTTATGGCTCAGTGTAGAAGAAAAAACTCATTTTATGAAAACGGCGTTTAAAAATATGCATTGTTATTGAAATCTATTGACACAAATAAATAAAGTGCTATAAAAGAAACACTTAACAGTGTATTTTGATGTTTTCTTTCCAGTAGTCTGAAAAAAACACTTTATGAAAAACCAAAAAGCTTTATGCACTGTAAAAAGTTTTCACCAGTTTCAACTTAAAAACTTAAGTTTAGCAGCTGCCTTAAGATTTTAAGTTAAATCAACTTAAGTCATTTAAACTCACAAGTTATATCAACTCATTTTTATTGTAATAAGTTCAAATGACTTGTAGTTTTAAGCTGATTTAACTTAAAAATGTAAGGCAGAATTATTACATGCGTAATATACAGGGTTTCTGCAGGCCTTAAAAAGATTTTCTAAAGTATTAATTTGCTCTTTACAGCACAAATTGCAGCTTAAAAAAGAGCAAAAAGGAATGTCTTTCTCTGTATTTTTGTTTTGTTTTCACAATACAAAAATCAAACATGGCCCATATATGTTTTACCATTCCCTCTCTCATAATCCAGGCTACAGATGTCGGCGACTGGCGTAAGAACGTTGAGGACAAGGCCGGTATGGGCGGCAGGAAGAAGATGTTCGAGGGCGAGGCCTAAATTCCCGGACGTTTCTTTGTTTAGTTATCCTAGGAATTTGTCAGCGTTTGCCATAGTTTTATGTCTTCTTTGCCGTCAGCGCCTCAAATGAGCATTTGTTTCACACAGTATGTACGTCCTGAAAGGGGACTGTATCGGGAATATGTATCATCGCAGAGACACTACCATTAAACGAATGCTTCTGAGGAAAATCCTTTCTCACGTTTGTTCTATTACGCACGTTTTGGCTCTTTCACTCTTAGATAGGTTCGCTATCTATCTTTATTCCTTTAATTTAATTTATTTTTAATTAAATTAAATTACATTTTTAATTTAATTTTTTTGTTGGTACACAACATCCAGAAGAACTATGGATTGCATTTCAGCTCATATTTATAGAGATCTCCTCTTTTGCTGTATGGTAAGTAACTTAAACTACAATTAACATTGTTTTGCTGAAATATCTCATGTTTGTTTTATTACGTACATTTAGTCTCTTTCACTCTTTTCCAGTCTATGACTAGAGGTTTGCTATCTATCTTTATTCCTTTAATTTAATTTACTTTTAATTAAATTCATTAAATTAAATTAGATTTTTAATTTAATTTGTACACAACATTCAGAAGAACTATGGATTGAATTTCAACTCAGATTTATAGAGATCTCCTCTTTTGCTGTATGGTAAGTACTTAAACTACAATTGCTGAAATGTCTCGTATTATATTGGCATGTTTAGTTGAACTGGTTTATGTTTTTTATATCTTGGTGTGTTAAGCATTGTTTCCGTTTACAGCCCACACCCATGCGTCTCGAAGGAAAGGGAAATTTACGAGTCGTGCAGAGGATGGGCTCGGGATATTTCAGGAGCGCAGCGGCCTATTGGTCTGAAGAGGAATCCACTTCCATAAACAGGACTCCCAGGATCTGCTGAGCCATCAGACTTCAACATATATATCCTATTTTCTTTTTTTCTCTCTGGGGCTCACCAGTCTTTCCAGTTCTTCTTCCAAGTGTGTCCTGCCCTCGTCTTCTCTCATAGGTGAGCGTCAATCCAAAAATCTCTCTGTAGATCTCTGAAAAGGATAAAGGACAATCATCGGTGCATGGGTTTGGATCTTTCTTGTTGGTTAGAAACACATTTGCTACATATCTGGCTCTATAGTGCTCTAACTGCTTGGTTTTGCATCCGACATGTGTCTACACTGTAAACATTTTTCACCAGTTTCAACTTAAAAACTTAAGTTTAGCAGCTGCCTTAATATTTTAAGTTAAATCAACTTAAGCCATTTAAATCGACAAGTTATATCAATGCATTTTTATTGTAATAAGTTAAAATGACTTGTAGTTTTAAGCTGATTTAACTTAAAAACTTAAGGCAGCTGCTGAACTTAGGTTTTTAAGTTGAATCTTGTGAAAACTTTTCAGTTTAGACACATATTGTTTATTAATATTCAGATTAATAGATATGCAGATAGAAGTGTGATTTACAATTAGATTGCTATGTTTTAAGTTTTATACTTTTTTAGAGACTTGCTATGGATTTTTGATTTATACATTGACAGAAAGTGATATTTTGTGTTTTGAATATTCATATTCAATTTAAATATTCAATTTAACAGCATTTAAGTACATTTTAATGATATGACAGTCTATCCTGTGTAAAGCACATGACTTGGACTGTTGTTTTTATTAGTCAGATCTGCTTACTAAGTAATGCTTGCAACCAATTTGATATATAATATAAAGATTCAAACACTATAATCTTTAATTGAATTTTAATTGAACACAGCAGCTGTGGTGTCATGTTTAATGACCTTTGGTCTGGTGCTTGAAAAGTCAAGTGTCGAATGAACTTTCCAAGAGGACGCCTTAAGACTGTTAGACTAAATTTAGACTCAGGTGTCTCTGATTGAATGTATTTCTTACCAGAGTTCAGTTTAAAACTAAAGGACTGCTTGTCCTGGGCTGCCTTGTAAATCATATCTAAAGACTAATTTCTCTCCAATCCAGAGTGAGAACACACTAAACCGCCAAGATGTCAGAGTAAGTATTCGAATTTTGATTCAGAATAATGTTCAACATACAGTAAAAACCTGTTTAAATTTGAGTGTTTAACCCTCAACTTGTTCTCATGAAACAGAAAAAAGATGACCTCCAGCCGTAGGCATCATTTGAAGGTAAGTCATGTTTTTTCACCGTCATTGACTACATTTGTATGGTTTATTGAGCTTTTTTTTAATCTGTCTGTGTCAACAGAGCCTGGTGCTCTCAATTGCCTTCGGTCTAAGGGAAGCCGAAGCCAAGCAGCTCGTTATTAATAAGGAGGCTTACATGAGTGAAAACTGCCCTGCTCTTGATCTGCCCGGATCCTCGCAAGATCTGCAGGTGCCAATGCTATATTATTATAATTGTTAAATAATATAATTATTGTATTCATTATCATATCGATATGTGACCCTGGACCACAAAAGCAGTCATAAATGTCCATTTTTTAATAAGCTTTCCATTGATGTACGGTTTGTTAGGATAGGACGATATTTGGCTGAGATACAACTATATGCAAAAGAATCTGAGGGTACAAAAAATCGAAATATTGAGATAACAGTTAAAGTTGTCCAAATGAAGTTCTTAGCAATGCATATTACTAATCAGAAAGTAAGTTTTGATAGATTTACGGTGTGTAATTTACAAGATATATTCACTGAACGTGATCTTTACTTAATATCCTAATGATTTTGGCAGAAAAATTGATCATTTTGACCCATACAATGTATTTTTGGCTATTGCTACAATATACCCATGCTGCTCACAACTGTTTTTTTTTTTTTTTGTAGTTCAGGGTCACATACTATTGTATCATTTTATAAGATTTATATAGTTTCATTTTTTTTCATTGCTTTACTGTTTGAGCTACAGGAAGGCATGCCGTTAATATATTATTAGTAGTAGTATTATAATTATTTTAATGATTTTAATCATTAATATACTTTATTTTAATATAACTGAGATACTATTATAGATTTTATTAATATTTTGAATATTTTCTGTTAATTTTGTGAACGTTTCATTGTGTTTTTGCATAGTTTTTCTTAATATTTATATCAGTTTTAGTTACTTTAGTTAGTACATGAAGTAAAACTAACAAATGTTAAAATAGCTGAAACAAAAAAAATAAAAGTTAACGTTTACTTTATTTTAAGTTACAAAAATGTTAGATAGATAGATAGATAGATAGATAGATAGATAGATAGATAGATAGATAGATAGATAGATAGAGATCATGTCAAAAGTTTACACCCCCCTTTCAGAATCTGCAAAATGTTAACAATTTTACCAAAAGTAAGAGGGATCATACAAAATGCATGTTATTGTTTATTTAGTGCTGACCTGAATAAGATATTTCTCATAAAGGATGTTTACATATAGCCCACAAGAGAAAATAATAGTTGAATATATAAAAAAAAAATGACCCCGTTCAAAAGTTTACAACCCCTTTTTTTTAGTGATAGTTGTTCATTAGTCCCTTGTTTGTCCTGAACAGTTAAACTGCCCGCTGTTCTTCAGAAAAATTCTTTAGGTCCCACAAATTCTTGGGTTTTCCAGCATTTTTGTATATTTGAACCTTTCCAACAATGACTGTATGATTTTGAGATCCATCTTTTCACACGGAGGACAACTCAGGGACTCATATGCAGCTATTACAGAAGGTTCAAACACTCACTGATGCTTCAAAAAAACATGCATTAAGAGCCGGGGGGTGAAAACTTTTTCAAATAATTTTTTGAATTTGAAGATCAGGGTAAATTGAACTTATTTTGCCTTCTGGGAAACATGTAAGTATCTTCTGTAGCCTCTGAAGAAATAAAAAAAATCTATGATATTTTAGGCAAAATAAAAAAATATTCACATCTCCATTTTGTTCAAAAGTTTTCACCCCCCGACTCTTAATGCATGGTTTTTCCTTCTGAATGTAAACTTTGAAGCTCAACTGTATCTGATAATCTATATCATACTGTATGCCTTCCAGGAGCTGTGCAAGAAGCTTCACCAACAGATCGACAAGGTTGATGAGGAGAGATATGACTTGGAGGCAAAGGTTTCCAAGGCAAACAAGGAGGTAAAAACCGCGACAGTTCAGTGATTCATCTGGTTTGTTTCTACAAAGAAACAAAGAAAGAAAATGTTCGGTTCTCTGAGCTTCATTTTGACTCCTAATGTGTTTATAGATTGAGGATCTGAAGATCAAGGTGGTCGACCTTCAGGGCAAGTTCAAGAAGCCTGCACTGAAGAAAGTGCGCATGTCTGCCGACGCTATGCTTCAGGCTCTGCTGGGCTCCAAGCACAAGGTCTCCATGGACCTGAGAGCCAACCTCAAACAAGTCAAGAAGGAGGTCAAAGAGGAGGTGGGTTGCAGATTCAGAACTGTTATCAATTTCATGGGAAAATCTCCAAGTGGAATGTGTCTGGTCTGGATCCTCCTGTGCTCATGTCCGGTGTTTTTGCCTTTCCGCAGTCTGCAGAACAGGTCGGCGACTGGCGTAAGAACATCGAGGATAAGGCTGGTATGGACGGCAGGAAGAAGATGTTTGAGTCCGAGGCTTAAGATGGATTGTGTTTATTCTCTCATATGTCTTAAAAATTCTCTGGCAAACATCTTTCTATCCTGTGAACCTCCCGTTCCAATAAAAACATTTCAAACTTTTTCCACATTGTACATTGTCCCAGTGTTGAATGGAATGGCAATAAAGATTAGTGTATAGATGTGTATTTATCTTTGTGTTTTTGCACTACTGAACAACTAATTATATTACCACATACACTAACGTTAAAGGAGTAGTTCGCTTTCAGAACAAAAATGTACAGATAATGTACTCATCCCCTTGTCATCCAAGATGTTCATGTCTTTCTTTCTTCAGTTGTAAGGAAATTATGTTTTTTGAGTAAAACATTTCAGGATTTCTCTCTCTATAATGGACTTCTATGGTGCCCCCAACTTTGAACTTCCAAAATGCAACTTTAAAGGGCTCTAAACGATCCCAGCCGAGGAAAGAAGGGTCTTATCTAGCAAAACGATCGGTTACTTTCTAAAATATATACTTTTTAAGCAGTTATTTCGTCTCAAACGCTAGCCCTGCCGAGCTAGACAAGACGAGCGCTTGAGATTAAAAAGTATACAAGTTGTAAATGTTTTTAGAAAATAACCCATCATTTCTCTAGATAAGACCCTTCTTTCCTCGGCTGGGTTCATTTAGAGCCCTTTGAAGCTGCATTTCGGAAGTTCAAACTCGGGGGCACCATAGAAGTCCACTATAAGGAGAGAAATCCTGAAATGTTTTCCTCGAAAAACACCATTTCTTTACGACTGAAGAAAGAAAGACTTGAACATCTTGGATGACACGGGGGGTGAGAACATTATCTGTACATTTTTGCTCTCAAAGTGAACTAATCCTAAGATTTTTAAAAATGTGTTTTAAAAAAAAAGTATTTCATGCTCACCAAGGCTGGATTTATTCGATTAAATATACAGTAAAATCAGTAATATTGTGAAATACGATTCGAATTCAAAATAACAGTTTTCTTTTTTAAAATACTGTAAAATGTAATTGATTCCTGTGATCAAAGCTGAATATTCAGCATCATTACTCCAGTCTTGAGTGTCACTTGATCCTTCAGACATCATACTAATACGCTGATTTGCTGCTTTAGATTAAACATGTCTGATTATTATCAATGTTGAAAACAGTTTTAAGCAACTATAGTTTTTTTTTTAAGGGATGGTTCGGAGTAGAATTGACTTCATTGCTATGCACTCCGAAGCCCATGTAAATACCCCATCCGAAGTTTTTTTTACCTTAGTCGAACATTTATGGAGATATTAGAGTTTTTCGAATTGCTTGTTACAGGAGTGAATGGTACATGTGATGTATCTCGTAAATTGCACCACTAAACGTGCAAGTAATCTTACCAAACTTGTAAAGTAGTGTAAATAGGATATTTACTCACAAAACGCTGCATCAGAACATTTGTAAGTCCACCATGAGTGTTTTAAAAACACGTTTTACCCGAGAACTACTAGTCTCAGAAACTACAAGTCGATGTCACTTCCCTGGTTTGAAAAAAGCACGTAAAAGTCCTCCTACTACATCTGTGTGCATGTCAACTTGTAGGAGGACTTTTACGTGCTTTTTTCAAACCAGGGAAGTGACGTCGACGTGTCGCCATTTGTAGTTTTTGAGACTAGTAGGGATCGGCTAAAACGTGTTTTTAAAACACTCATGGTGGACTTACAAATGTTCCGATGCAGCGTTTTGTGAGTACACAACCTATTTACACTACTGTACAAGTTTGGTAAGATTACTTGCACGTTTAGTGGTGCAATTTACGAGATACATCACATGTACCATTCACTCCTGTAACAAGCAATTCGAAAAACTCTAATATCTCCATAAATGTTTGACTAAGGTAAAAAAAAAAAAAACTTCGGATGGGGTATTTACATGGGCTTCGGAGTGCATAGCAATGAAGTCAATTCTACTCCGAACCATCCCTTTAACTTACATTTCTTCATGAGTCTTTGATGAATTGAAAGTTTCATAACATTTATCTAAAATAGAAACATTACAAATGTCTTTACTGTAACTTTCGATCAGTTTAATGCATTAAGAAAATTAAAAAACTTTTGAAAGGCAATGTACATAAAACAAATTTAACATGGCATTTTTGTCTATAATATGTGTTTATATTTAATCAAAGATCTTTAAAAGCATAAAGTAAGATTAACTTTTAACTTTTAAGTTAACTTATACTGAAGTAGTACCACAAGACAATAATAGCATCATATGGTAAAAACCATGGTACTTTTTTAATGAAATGCTACTAAATTAATCCAGTACCACTTTATTTACATGGTCCCCTAAGAATACCATGGTAATACCACAGTACCATGCCCCAAAGAATAAAACATGTTAAACATTTTTTCTTAGTTATGGTGTAAAACATTGATGGCTGAGACAGCTGGGTATTAATATGCATTCATGACTCTTACAAAACGTTTATTTTGCTACAATGGTACTGTGATGATATCAGATGGTAAAACGGTGGAATTTACATTGAATTACCTTTACCACGGTATGGGTTTTATAATGTTTGATTTTGCAGCAGATTATAAATACTTTCATACTTTCAACTTTATGTCAAAAACATGACATACCTCATAATTTCAAAGACCTTCAAAGAGTTTATGCCAGAGTTTATGTGGTTTTAATAATTGAATTTATATTATTTTGAATTTGATAATTGAATTTCTTATAATTTAATTATTATTATCCATAATTTCAACTTTTTAGGACTACTATGACTTTTATCTTCATATTTCAACCTTTTCATCAAATCATCGACTCGAATTTCGGCAGTTTTTCATAATTATAACTTTACGTCATAGTTTCAACTTTGTATCTCAAATTTTGAAAATGTATGTCTGAATTCACCTTTGAAGTAATAATAATTCACTTTTTACCTCATCATTTATTTATTTTTGCAGGTCTATTACAAATTTTACCTCAAAATGTACTTTTTAATCAAATCAGCATTATGTAATTTTGACATCTCATGATTTCAGCTTTGTATCTCAAATTATGTTTATGTCCAAACCGACATTTGAATTTTATCATTGATTTTTTTATCATAATAATATTATTATTATTCATAACTTCAACTTTTTGGGACTACTCTGACTTTTATTTCAAATTCTCACCTTTTTTTTATCAAACCATTATGACTTAGTATTATATCATTTCAACTGTTAGTCATAATTATGGCATAATTGGAACTTATGACTTTCAGAATTTCAACTTTGTATCTCAAATTTTAAAAGTTAATGTCTGAATTGACTTTAGAATTTCATAACTGACTTTTAATCTAATAATTTCAATTTTTATTGTAAAATGTTGACTTTTTAATCAAATCATTATGACTCAGTATTATATAATTTCGACTGTTTGTCATAAACATGATTTATCTCGTGATTTCCACTTTGTATCGACTTTTGTATTTGTATTATTCCTAATTTAAACATTTTGGGACTACTATGACTTTTATCTTAAAATTTAAACCTTTTAATCAGTCTCAGTATTACATAATTTTGACAGTTTGTCATAATTATAACTGTCATAATTTCAACTTTTTGTCATACTTATGACTTCTCTCATAATTTCAATTTTGTATCTCAAATTTTAAAAGTTTAAATCCAAATTGACTTTTGACTTTGAATCCCATAATTGTAATTTTTTGAAGATCTATTACAACTTTCTTGTCAAAATGTAAACTTTTTAATAAATCATTATGACTCTGTATTGTATAATTTTGACAGTTTGTCATAATTATGACTTTTCATCCCATAATTCATCTCGAAACTTTTTGTCATACTTCAACTTTGTAGCTCAAATTTTGAAAGCTAATACCTGAATTGACTTCTGAATTTGATGACTTTTTTATTCCATAATTTAAACTTTTTTGTATATCTATCACGTATATAGCAAAACTTGGCCTTTTTAATCAAATCATTGACTATTATATAATTCAACTGTGTCATAATTATGACTTATTTCATAATTTCACAAGAATTCTCTAAATGATTACAAAAATGTTAAATGTTTGTTATATTATTTAATCATAATATAACAAAGTATGCTTTAGCAGTGGGCTGTGAATATTTCTAGGGTCCTTTGTAAAACCTAACACATTTTAATGAGAACTTCCGGCAAATATTTAGATTTTAACAATAAACTATCAATCTTAATCATCCCAGCTGTTCCTACAAATATATTGGGCTTGATAATGACTTTTAATCTCATAATTAAAACTTTCTGTAGATTACAAGTTTTATCTCAAAATGTTGACTTTTTAATCAAACAATTATGACTCAGTATTATATCATTTCATAATTATTACTTTTTTGTCAAGCATGATTGATCTCACGATTTCAACTTCATATCTCAAATTCTAAGTTTATGTCTAAATTGACATTTAAATTTGATAATTGAATTTTTATCATAATTTCATAATTATTATTCATAGTTTACATTCTTGGGACTACTTTGACTTTTATCTCAAAATGTTAACCTTTTCATCAAATCATTATGACTTAACATTGTATTATTTCGACTGTCAATTATGGCATAATTGGAACTCATGACTTAGAATTTCAACTTTGTATCTTAAATTTGGAAAGTTAAGGTCTGAATTCACTAGAATTTGATAACTGACTTTTAATGTCATCATTTATTTTTTTTGTAAGTCTACAACAACTTTTATTGTAAAATGTAGACTTTTTAGTCAAATCATTATGACTCAATCTTATATCATTCGGACTGTGTCATAATTATGACTTTTCATCTCATCATTTAAACTTTTTGTCAATTATGACAAAGAATTTCAACTATCTCAAATTTTTTAAGTTAATGACTGAATATACTTTTTAGTTTGATCATTGAGTTTTTTTTCATAATTTCAACTTTTAGTAAGTCTATTACTACTTTTATTGTAAAATTTAGACTTTTTAATCAAATCATTAGGACTTAATATTATAGAATATTTCGACTGTTTGTCAATTATGGCATAATTGGAACTTACGGCTTTCAGAATTTCAACTTAGTATCTCAAATTTAGAAAGTTAATGACTGAATTTCCTTTTGAGTCTGATAATTGACTTTTAATCTCATCATTTCAATTTATTGTAAGTCAATTACAACTTTTATTGTAAAATTTGGACTTTTTAATCAAATCATGACGACTCAGTATTATATCATTTCGACTCTCATAATTATGACTTTTCACCTCATAATTTAAACTTTTTGTCAATTATGACTTCTCTCAGAATTTCAACTTAGTATTTCAAATTTTAAGTTAATGACTGAATTTACTTTTTAGTTTGATAATTGACTTTTAATCTCATGATTTAAATTTTTTGACTACTTTTATTGTAAAATGTAGACTTTTTAATCAAATCATTATGACTCTGTATTATCCAATTTTGACAGTTTGCTATAATTTCATCTTTTCATCTCATAATTTAAACTTTTGGTCATATTTATGACTTCGACTTAGTATATCAAATCTTGTATGTATGCAACAATATATCATAATATAACAAAGTATGGTATATGGGTATATTACTATTGTTTTACTTTGTAAAACCTAACACATTTTAATAAGAACTTCCAGCAAATATTTAGATTTCAACAAATAAACAAATCCATCTTAATCCTCCCAGCTGTTCCAACAAATATATTGGGCTTGACCACTTCATTTTTCACGAAGACAACACAGGAACCCTCAGCACTTTCACTACAGGACCCTGAACCATTTCAGGCTTGCACTTTCACACCCAGCCCACCCATCAGCTCCTCTTTCTGCTTCCAGGGCTCTCATCGCCTCCATGTAAGGTCAGGCCGTCCTGGATTTAATAGCTTGTGTGGTCCGGCCATGTTCAGGGACCCTCTTAGATTTCTCCAAGGAGCTCAAGTGTTGAATTGCGAGGAGCTGACTTGCTAAGTATATCTCCTGATCCCACTGCACCAAATGCAAGGAGATGCTAAACTATGTTGAGGGCACATAATTTCCACAGGCACTTAAACAGACACTCTGAAACCTAAAACAAGGGTTATAACATTTGGAAAACTGCCACCATGAGATCTGGTGTCCATTGGGTCCATTTTAACGATCGAATTACAGTTTAAAAACAACACTTGACATACATATTATTATTGTTGAGGTCATTTATTTATTTTACCCCTCTGGATACTGCATTAGAATCAAATGCAACATGGTATGAATGGTAAGAGTCTTCAGGCACTGCTGTGACACATTATTATGTCAGTAATGTCATGACCCATCTGCGGTCTCTGGCCTTTCTCCGTCACATGAACTTATGAGAAACAGCTGCTTTTAACTGGCACTAACAGCCAACATGCACAAGCCAGGGTTTAACACAGGACTATCACAGCTACTGCACTGAAGTTTTACAGTGCTGCAGATTGTTAAGGTCCGTTTACACCAAGGACGATAACTGTAGTGGTAAAGCTTCAATCCACACGGTAATGACAGGTACGGAAATCTAATTCTGCCAAATGAGAAATCAAAGGAGAAGAAAAGTCAACATTTTGAGATGAAAAGATATGGCAAAAATATCATATCACGATTTTATCACGATTCCTTGTCATGTTGGTTTTAGTATTTTGCAAGTCGTCTAAGCAGTACAGACCAACTAATTACCCTATTTTAAAACCAACGCCTTACAAAATATAAAATAAAAAGAATGGCAGATGTTTAGGCCAAAGTGAGGATAAAAATATTTGTCAATATTTTATCTTTGTTATTAATAAATGAGATGTCTCCCTTATTAGGCACACCCAATTCAGGTCTTGCAGTCTCTACTAATGAGCTGATGATTTGAATCAGGTGTATTAGATGAGAGAGACAAGCAAAATGTGCAGGGCAGGGGAGGCTCCAGGACAGGTTTGAAAACCCCTGGTATAGAACTTTCTGGGATTATAACTTTTTTCTCAAACTTTACATTTTTTAATATCATCGTGTTTTTGTCATCAACAAAATTTATCTCATTATTTTGACATTGTATCTTAAATTTTAAGTTTATGTCCAAACTGACTTAAATTTGATAAATTAATTTTTCATCTCATAATTTTAATTTACTGGGACTATTACAACTTTTATCTCAAACTTTAACTTTTAAATCTCATCATGACTCAGTATTATATCGTTTTGAACGTTTGTCATAATTATGATTTTTTTCATCTCATAATTGAAACTTTTGACATAATTATGATTTACCTCATATTTTCGACTTTGGATCTTAAATGTTGTAAGTCTGTGTCCAAATTGACTTTTTATCTCATAATTTTTAATTTTTAAGATTTAATTTTGTCCTTTCACTCATAATTTTAACTCTTTATTCCATGTCATAATTATGAAAGTTTGTCCAAATGTACTTTTAAATTTGATAATTCACTTTTTATTTCATAATTTTAATTTTTGTAGGATTACTACAAAAGGTAAAATTTTAAATCAAATCAATATGACTTGTATAATATTGACTGCTTGTCATAATTATGAATTACATATGAAACTTTTTGTCAATATTTTGACTTAATTCATAATTTCAATTTAGGATCTCAAATATTGCAAGTCTGTCTCCAAATTGATTTTTGAATTTTTTATCTCATAATTTCAACTTTTTAAGATTTAATTTGGTCCTTTTACTCATAATTAACTCTTTATTCCATAATTACAATTTATGTCATTATTATAAAAGTTTATTTCCAAATTGACTTGGATAATTCACTTCTCACATATCATAATTTCATCTCTTTTTAGGACTATTACAAGTTCTACATCTCAAAATGTAATTTTTTTTAATCAAATCACTATGACTCTGACTGACTATGACAGTTTGTCATAATTATGATTTATCAAAATGAATTACTTCAAACATGTTTAAGAAATAAAACATTTTTCTAAATTCAAAACATTCAAAACAGGCCAATCATGAAGCCCTTGTCTGCGTATACAAAACATTCTAACTGTCCATAAAACTAACAGTTCTTAACTACAGCCTAATAATTTTTGATCACCAGATTTTTCTGCAAAAAAAGCAGCTGATGGTGACACCTTCAGGACGAGAGGTGAATATTCATATCCTCTTACGTGAAGCACGCGCATTAAGAATCGATTCGGGGATTTCCCGAATCGATATCGTTGTGTTAAACTGAAGATATTTTTTACCCAGCCCTATTTCCATTACCCTTTAAATTGCACAAATTGGAAATTGAAAATACGCCTAATGGAAACGCATTAATTGCACAAAAACTCGGATATCGGAAAAAAAGTTTTTACACTCGCAAGAGGTGGATTTTCAGGCAATTCGAAAAAGGAATATTTCGCAAAACAGTAATGGAAACATTTTTTTTTTTTTCGCATTTACAGGTCACATTTGATTAAATATAGCCAAAATCCCACAAAAATCATGAGCCATGACTTAAAAATAAGTTTAAGTCGCATAACATCGGTTAATGGAAACGCCGTCATTTCGCAATACTTTTTAATCGACATTTATAAAATATCGCCAAAGTTTTGCGTACATCTGTAATGGAAACGCACCTAGCCAGAGACTGTTTAGAACCGCATCGCATATCGAAGGGGTGGTTGTTGCTGGTAACTGTATGATGACTGAAATCGCGAAATGGCCTTTAACCATTAGTAAACTACAGAACGTTATGTTGCCTAATAAACTCACCATGTTTTCTGAGAGCGCTGCACAGTGCGAGGAAATTTTGCTCTGAAACAGCTTAATGAAAATCATTCATAAATCTGATGAATCAAAAAGTAATACTGAGGTCTTCTTGTTGGTTTCCGCCAAAATAAAAGTCAACATTCTTGTTAGCATTGTAACTTTACTGTTGTTCTGTAAAAAAAAAAAAAAAAAAGAAAAGAAAGTAAGACAAAAGTAATGATAATCATTCCAACAGCTCTATTAATATTAATATTATAACATTCTCCTTTGCTCAGCAAGGCTGCATTTATTTGTACAATAAAAAACGCATGCCTGATTCAAGAAGGGAGAAGGGAGAATATTATTTAACTAACTTACACATTTTTAGTGAAATTGTGCTTTGTTAGTAGGCTATAATGTCTACTAGAATGTAAAAAATGTTCAGTGTTAAGTAAATATTTTTAAATTGTTGTTTTGTAATTGATTTTGTTTTGTAAAAAGCTCATTTTGGCTTTTTTATTTATGCAATGGTGAAAAATATGCAGTGTTTAATTTTGTTCGGCTTTGACCAAGAATTTTTATTTCGGTGCATCCCTAATAAAATAGTTACGTTTTCTTATGAGATCAGAGAAGAACTGGTTCTGCTTTACTTGGTTATTAAAGTGAATGTCACTGGACAAACAAAATGCTCTCAGGTTGAATCACTTAGCTACGAAATGTCAGCAACCACATGCAACCAATTGTCTCACATTTATATTAGAAAATGTAAAAAAATTAGTGTTTAGATTTCACATTTACACTTTAACCTTTGTATACCTTGTAATTTATAACCATGTAATTTAATTCATGCATATATAAATATTTACATGTTATGTTTAAATATTTTTAAATGGTGTATTTCTTTTCTTTCTTTTTAAAAAGAGAACAGATTTTGGATTGCAGATCCAATTGCAAATGAGCAGTAGTGTTGGCTGTGGGTTTCAGTCTAAACTGGACTGCTGGTCAACTCTACCACCATCTGGTCATTCACTGGAAATCCAGTGTCAGAAGTGAATTCATGTTAATACAAAACCTGATTATTCCAAATCTAGAATATTTTTGGGCAGTCTTGAGTGTGCCATCGACCAGGCCATGAGAATGTCATCTTGCATTTTGCTTGTGGATATTGCATTTCTGTTCCCATGGAAAGAAGGACTATTACATCAGCACAACAGGAATGTGCCTGGGTCTCATCTGGTGTTTGTGTATTTGGCCATTAGAGGGCAGATTAAGTCATATATTTGAGTGCTTTCTTTACCACATACAGGAGTCTATACAAGATAGGCAGCAATAGTAACTAAATTTCTACTTAATGTGGTGATATAATTATCAGCAAGATCACATCACTTTACTGTATAGAAAATGTTTTTAACAAAACCATAACATTTTAATATCCATTTGCCAGTTTTCTTCTTTTGCTGCATGCCTTTTGAACATGATATGAAAGCAAATACATTTGTTTCCTCAGACTGAGTCTCAGACTATAAATATGTGTTATGGTTTAAACTTGGGTATCAAAGAATGATAAACACTTGAGGGCATTCAGAAAAGGTCTGAGAAAGGAATGATGGGATTGAGATGTCATGGGACATTTTTAAAACTTATTTAACTTTTCTAAGTCCTATGATGGGAATCCAAGTCATTATTTAACATTTCTTTGCCTGAAGTGGTTAGGTTCAGTTAGCGTTTTTCCAACTGAACAAGCCATTTCAAAAACTCATATTTGAGGCATACACTCTTAAAAATAAAAGTGCCTCACGGCGCCACAGAAGAACGTTTAACATCTAAAGAACCTTTCTTTTCCTGGCGAAAGAAGGTTCTTCAGATTATACAAAGGTAAGAAAGAGATGGTTCTTTGACAGAATGGTTCTTTGTGGAACCAAAAATGGTTCTTCTATGGCATCGCTGTGAAGAACCTTTTAAAGCACCTTTATTTTTAAGAGTGTACAGTCGTGGCCAAAAGTTTTGAGAATGACATAAATATTAGTTTTCACAAAGTTTGCTGCTCAACTGCTTTTAGATCTTTGTTTCAGTTGTTTCTGTGATGTACTGAAATATAATTACAAGCACTTCATACGTTTCAAAGGCTTTTATCGACAATTACATGACATTTATGCAAAGAGTCAGTATTTGCAGTGTTGGCCCTTCTTTTTCAGGACCTCTGCAATTCGACTGGGCATGCTCTCAATCAACTTCTGGGCCAAATCCTGACTGATAGCAACCCATTCTTTCATAATCACTTCTTGGAGTTTGTCAGAATTAGTGGTTTTTTGTTTGTCCACCCGCCTCTTGAGGATTGACCACAAGTTCTCAATGGGATTAAGATCTGGGGAGTTTCCAGGCCATGGACCCAAAATTTCAACATTTTGGTCCCCGAGCCACTTAGTTATCACTTTTGCCTTATGGCACGGTGCTCCATCGTGCTGGAAAATGCATTGTTCTTCACCAAACTGTTGTTGGATTGTTGGAAGAAGTTGCTGTTGGAGGGTGTTTTGGTGCCATTCTTTATTCATGGCTGTGTTTTTGGGCAAAATTGTGAGTGAGCCCACTCCCTCGGATGAGAAGCAACCCCACACATGAATGGTCTCAGGATGCTTTACTGTTGGCATGACACAGGACTGATGGTAGCGTTCACCTTTTCTTCTCCGGACAAGCCTTTTTCCAGATGCCCCAAACAATCGGAAAGAGGCTTCATCGGAGAATATGACTTAGAATATGACCCAGTCCTCAGCAGTCCATTCGCCATACTTTTTGCAGAAGATCAATCTGTCCCTGATGTTTTTTTTGGAGAGAAGTGGCTTCTTTGCTGCCCTTCTTGACACCAGGCCATCTTCCAAAAGTCTTGGCCTCACTGTGCGTGCAGATGCGCTCACACCTGCCTGCTGCCATTTCTGAGCAAGCTCTGCACTGGTGGCACTCCGATCCCGCAGCTGAATCCTTTTTAGGAGACGATCCTGGCGCTTGCTGGACTTTCTTGGACGCCCTGAAGCCTTCTTAACAATGCAGTGGAAAGTTTTTTTCGGGATTAAGTTAATTTTCATGGGAAAGAAGGGCTATGCAATTCATCTGATCACTCTTCATAACATTCTGGAGTATATGCAAATTGATATTATAAAAACTTTTCCAATTTCCAATATTTATGTAATTCTTAAAACTTTTGGCCACGACTGTACATATGTGTAAATTAGAACAAAATGTAATCAAAAACACCTGTGCTTGCCACCTTGTTACGCCAAGAACTAAAACATGTATGTTTCTCATTAAACCTCCTGGATTTGACAATGAATATACCCAGCCTCATGACCTAACATGCTCTCTTCTCGACTTTATAGAGCCAAATATGGTTGTTTTTATTCTCTCACCAAAATTCTGGGTTTTTGAATCGCCAGTTTTCTTACACCGGTTTGGCCTTGGCCTTGATCAGCAAGCGAAAGCCTGTCGTAAACATCCACTGACGTCAACCCCATTTGCACCCAATCGCTCACTTGTAAGAAGTGAACCACATGGCATGTGATTACCCCATTAGAAAAAAGTATCACCTCCGAGCTGTTATCTCAGTCTATTGGTATGTGCTGCATGCTGTTCCTATTCCCAAAACACAGCAGGGTTAACAACCTCTGGAAACTCAATTCTTCATAGCGGGGACAGATTATTGGGGCATTAGTCTGTCAGAACATGACGCTTTGCCTTTTTGCTGTAGAGCTTTATGTTGAGGCAATACTAGAAACAATAAATACATAACAGACTATGAGTGATAAAACATCCAACTAATGAAAACTGGTGCAAAAATTGCTGTTTGAACATTGTTTTTTCACTACTCAATGATTCCCTGAGATAACAGTGAGTATTAAACCATGAATGTAGCTAATTATCTATAACTGAATTATATTAATAACCAACAAAGATTATAATCGACTAGTATCATATAGGAATTTCATTATCAATTACTCGAGTCTGTTTTGTTCTTTGTGAATGGAAAACCACCACTGTACATCACTTTAGTGTGGTAAAAGAGGCATTTTTATGGACAAAACAGCAAACGTTTATGTGAGAAAAGTCACAACGCAAGTTAATCCAAACATGCTTTACATAAAACGCTCAAGTAAACTCATAAAAATATAGTTTAACTTGGCTTACCTTGTCAGGTGCTTTAACAGATGCCAGTGCTGTTTAATGCGTTTGAGAGATGTTTTCCTTGGCGCATTATTCGTGGTTAACTTTTATATCAATATCTGACGATATTAGAAATTCCCGTGAGTATTTACATTTAGCATAATGGTCTCCCTCCCCTGCTGAAAAAACCAGCATATGCTAGTTAGGTATGTTTTGGTGCTGGGATGCTGGTTTTAGCTGGTATATGCTGGTCCTTTGCTGGTTTATGCTGGTCCCTTGCTGGTTTTTGCTGGTTTGTGCTGGTCATGTTGCTGGTTAATGCTGGTCCTTTGCTGGTTTATGCTGGTCCTTGACCAGCAACATGACCAGCATAAACCAGCAAAGGACCAGCATTAACCAGCTAAAACCAGCATCCCAGCACCAAAACATACCTAACCAGCATATGCTGGTTTTTTCAGCAGGGTCACAGTCACACTTCGCGTTGCGCATGCGTGCAAACAAACTTAACGCAATGCGCAACAGTTCAGACTACATTGCGTTACTGTTTTGCCACTTAACCAAACAATACTCGCATATTTTGCTGATTATTGCTTCTGAAAATTATTATCATGTTTTGGGCTGTGTCCTACTAATCGTATGGACCAGGAATTATAGAGAAGAGTGCAAAAACAAAAGTCTGAGGAACAAAAGGCGTTTGTGGTTGGTCAAACTGAACCAGGATTTCCAGGGCAAGATTCTTGACAACATTTAAGAACGTTTGTTCTTATCATTTCCGGTCAGGTAGGCTAGGTGAAATATTAGGCTAATCTTAATTAATACTGCTCATATGTGTCTTTACCACCTATTATTAACTTTGGTTTGTCAAAATATTGCCACTTTTCGGCCTAGTTCTTCTCTATATGATTTAGCAGCTTCCACACGTTTTTCCCATGGTTTAGACAGCATAAATGAGCAGAACAACATATTCAGTAGTACATTAACCGTGCAAGCCATGCTATTGTTGGTAACTGACCAAATTGTGACGAAAGTGCAAACTAAACTTTTTTAATTAAGAGCAAGCTTATACCTCACATCTGGGCCTCATAATTGCAACTTTATAGATTTCTCAGAATTTTAAGGGGAAAAAATTAAGTGCTTCCTTTTCTTTATGCAATCCAGAATGGCAGCATAACTGAAAGCCTGATGCGTATTCATCTCACTTTTGGTGTAAAAGGGCTTTTTTACATTTGCCAAAAATACAATTTTAAAGGTTCCATAGAATGCATTGATAGAATATTTTAAATTGTTCTCTGATTTTTGCAAGGGCAAAAATTCTCTAGAAATGGTTTTACAAGTCCACTTACAACTCTAGAATTTGTCCCTAGAATGAAATGGTCTGTTATTACCTTATATGGAAGGTTCATGAATAATAATAATGAGCTCTGCTCTGATTGGCTGTTTCACAGAGCGGCTCATTTCAGTAGCTTACACATCAGGAAGGAAACACATGGAGGAAAATATATATTGAAACTGCCGTTTTGAATGCATGATAACTTTTTAGTTTCACTTTCGAGATTTGCGATCGCATGTGCTCTGTGTAAAATTATACTACAGCGGCATCCTAAGTTCAATTCTGTGCCGGCTGAGCTACCAAGCAAGCTTTTTATGTCTGGAAAGCGAAACATATATGAGCAATATCACACAAGTAGACTTGACATATGGCTATATATCGGCACGGTTCTGATTCGCCGTAGGTAATCACAGAGTGCCGATATATAGCCATATCTTAAGTCTACTCGTGTAATATTGCATTTATACAACAGTTCGATGGCATGAGTGTGTAAAAGCCCTCTTTTGTGCGAACTACTTCCTTCTGCCACAGATTCAAATCAAAGTTTGATGGTTGGTCAGCTGAGCATAAGCCTCCGTTACTAATTCCAAAACGTCACTTTAGAACTAGTAACGAACGAACGTTGAGTTGTTTCATTGAAAGCCTATTGTATTACTGCATTAAAACCTCACTGTATTGTGTATGAGTATTATGAAAGAGAGAAATGGACTGAGAGAGTGTGATTATACCTACATCTGATGGAGCATTCATTATTCATATTCACGATGATATGACATTAGTTTGAATGTGGTTGCCTCCGCGAAGTGCATTTTAAATCCTTTAACGCACGGCAAGCCGTTGATTATCCCACTTATTCCATGGTTATAGACAAATTAAAACTAGGATTGATATTTGCAGCGCAAAATTTGACTGAATGAATAAAAAGACGGTTATTTTCGTCAGTTATGACACGCGGCTCTAGCATTCTGGCCGCTTCAAAACAGACTCAGAGATTAAATAGTCCGGTAAAATCACATTTATTTGAATGAAATATAGCATTTGTTTCAGTAGATTATCGATCGACCAAGAGAGAGGGTGAAGGCAAGAGAGATGACAGTTGTGTGTGTGCGTAACGTTACCTGCCTGCATGCTGTGCGTCTCTCTCTACAAACAACAATTCATTCAAAAACAGCAGTTTTACCACCCCGTTGCTTAGGAATATAATATAGCGATCTAGTATCTATGCTATTTTAATAAGGATCGCAGGCAAACGCTGACAAGAAGTTTATGTATGTGCGCAGCACAATGCGATCTCCGACCTCTCTCTCTCTCTCTCTCTCTGTGTGTGTTTGCGTGCATCAATTAAAGCAGCGCATTAATATAGAACGGTGATTAAACTGACTTGGAACTACCTGTGCATTAAACGGTTTTACTGCACACCTGCCAGCCAATCAGAATCCAGTATCCAGACATTCCATGGAATAAAAAGCTGTAATCATAACTGTGTACAAAAACGATTACAAGTGCTCACTGTTTTACCTCCTCTAGTGTTCATTTTCTGTTGGAAACTGCAGTGATATGTACTTATTGGTATTTATCTTGCATGAGATCAGGTAAAAAAAAGTTACACAAAAGTAAGTAAGTAATTAATGCATTACTTTCCATAAAAATAACTAAGTATCGCAATTGGTTGTTTGGGAGTAACTCTGATAATGCTGTAATGCATTACCTTTAAAAGTAACTTGCCCCAACTCTATTTAATGCTTAGTGATTTTTTTTCCTTTATTACCCTGTTCATTTTGGTAGGCCTAAGTAAAACTTTTGTTCCAGAGCTGTAAACCAGCAATGTATTTGGTATGAAATTTGTTTGTTATTCAATGATTGTTTAATGATCATTTGGTGTATTTTTCTCATTTATTCATCATGGTGAGAGTATGGCTTTGACAAAAACGTGTGTTTTGCTTGGAGTCTGTAATGGGATTGCAGCACAACGCGATGGCATGGCCTCTGGTTTTCACTCCATTTTAACAGGCTATTAAATTGTCCTGCAGCTTTGTACAAACAAGCTGGAATTTATGGAAAAATAGAGAGCAGCTCTGTTAAATTTGTCATGATATTGGCCCACAAAATCTAAACATAAAGTCCATGATGCATTTTAGGAAGGAGAGATGGTGAAGCAGTAGAGTGGTGTGCTTGTTCAATCCCTGCTTCAGCCCGGCCTCAAGCAAGACACTTAAAGGAGTAGTTGACTTCCAGAACAAACGTTTACAGATCATTTACTCAACCCCTTGTCATCCAAGATGTTCATGTCTTTCTTTCTTCAGTCGATAAGAAATTATGTTTCTTGAGGAAAATATTTCAGAATTTTCTCACATATAGTGAACTTCAATGGTGCCCCCAAGTTTGAACTTCTAAAATGCAGTTTAAAAGGGCTCTAAGGGTCTTATTTATCAAAATGATTGGTCATTTTCGAAAAAACTGACAATTTATATACTTTTTAACCTCAAACGCTTATCTTGTCTATGTCTGTGTTTTTTCCAGTTCAAGACAGTTAGGGTATGTCGAAAAACTCCCATCTCATTTTCTTCCCCAACTTCAAAATCGTCCTACATCGCTACAGAAGTACTGACCCAGTGTTTACAAAGTGAACATGCAAAGAAGATCAAAAGCCCTTTACATAAAAGGTAAAACAGCAATGTAGGACGATTTTGAAGTTGAAGAAGAAAACAAGATGGGAGTTCCCTTCCGGGAACTCGAGCCGCGTCAGGAACGCTATGGGGAACGCCATTGGCGGGCCGCACTCTGAACTGTGTATAACAACCAATGAAATGACGGGGGGTGACGTCACAGGCGCGGTGACGTCACCGACCAGGAAGTATAAAGCACGTGCGTTTGAAGCCGGCGGCAGCTTTTGTCATTCAGCGAGAGCGCTCTGTGTCTGTGTCTGTCTTGCCATTTCTGCTGTTTTTGTGTCCAGTTTGACACACTTTTATTTGAGTAGAATGGCATCTTTACAACCTATTAAGAAAAAGAGTTTGATGGTGGTTAAGCGCCCGCATAGACAGTGTGTCCCTCCCTGCCAACGCTTCATTGTTGGTGGGGATACACACAGTCTATGCGTGGTCTGCTTGGGAGCGGAGCATGCACAGTCAGCCCTCGAAAAGGCTGGCTGTGAGCACTGTGAACGCCTGCCGGTGCGTCTGCTTCGCTCCCGGAAAGCCCTCTTCGAGGAGGGGGCTTTCACTAGCGTGCCCCGTGGGTCTGGCCCCGCTGCCGCCGAGGCGGAGCGGCGGCTGCACTCGTGGGGCTCGCAGCTCGATCTGCTGGAGGGTATGGAGACGGGTGATCCCCTATCTCCGCCCTCACTCAGCGGATCGAGCGATCTCCTCCTGGATGTGGAAGCCCGCGCTGCGGTTTCTTCCCCCCGGGAGGAGGTCCCCGAGTTCCTCTTGTCTTCCTCCGAGGAGGTTGACATTGAAAGTGTTACAGAGGAACCACAACCGCCATCACGCTCGCCTCACTTTGAGGAGCTCGTAGAGGTGCTGACTAATGCGGTAGCCAAATTACACATCACATGGCCCGCAGAACAACAGCAATCACATGAGCCGCAGCGAAGCCGATTAGATGATCGCTTCCTGCGGACAAAGTCAGCACCTCCAAAACGGAGCCTTCCCTTCTTCCCCGATCTCCACCATGAGCTAGCGAGATCGTGGGAAAAGCCATACTCCTCCCGTCTTTTCTCCCCCGCTGAAAATTATGGAAATGTGGGGGGGGGCAGAGGAGAATGGCTATAGGACGATGCCACGGGTTGAACAGACGCTTGCAGGCTATCTGTCACCCGGCTCGGCGTCGTCCTTGAAGGCTCCGTCCTTACCCACCAGGCCCCTTAAAGTCACATCTGGCCTGATGGGTAAGGCATACACGGCAGCAGGTCAAGCAGGGTCTTGCCTTCACACCATGGGCATCCTGCAAGCCTACCAGGCTGACCTGCTGAAGGAGTTCAGCAGCGGCGAGGAAATTAGCGTCACAGAGATGCAAAAAACTGCAGATCTCGCTCTCCGCGCCACCAAGGAGGCCGCCCGTGCTGTTGGGCGGTCTATGGCAGCCCTGGTGGCTGCGGAGAGGCATCTCTGGCTGACCCTGTCCGACGTAAAAGAGAAGGACAGGGTCACGCTTCTGGACGCCCCCCTGCAACCATCTGGCCTCTTTGGTGCTTCGGTTGATACCGTTGTGGCCAGGCACCAGGAGGCCCGCAAGCAGGCGGCGGCGTTCAGAACTTTCCTTCCTCGCCGCGTGTTCTCCTCTGAGGCTGCTGCACCATCTAAGAAGCAGCCTCAGCCGTGTACGAGCTCCCATAGAGAGGCACAAAAGCAGAGCGTTGCCGCCCGTGCTCCCCCGGCCCAGCCTAGGGGACCCGGAAAGCAGCGCTCTAAGTCGGGGGCTTCCAAGACGAAGAGGCCTGACCTGAGGGTCGTCCTCCAGTCAAGGAAGTCCTCGGCTAAGCGGCCCTGACGGTTGTGGTTCAGGGCCGTTGAGGGCAGCCCCTCTCGAGGGGGTTTGCACCGTACCTCCAGGTGCGGGTTTCAGACCCCTTCGTGGCCCTCAGGAGATGAGTCAGCTAACCCTGCCAGTGTTACAGGGCGCGGCTATCTCCCGCGAGCATCCTCTAGCTGGTCCGCCCGGAAACGTAGCGGCCCTGGAGAGTTCGCAACCCCCGCGGGGGTTTTCCGAGGAGCTAATTCCGGCGCTTCCTGCCAGTTCGCTGTTACAGGACTCCGAGTTAGTTCCTCAAGTAAATCCAGACACCAGTCCCGAGAGGCTGGTACCCTTAGTGAACTTTCTGGTTCTTCAGCACAGGAAGTATCTCAGGTTCGCTTTCAGGGGCAAGGCTTACCAAGACAGAGTGCTTCCTTTCGGCCTAGCTCCCTCACCCCGCACTTTCACGAAGTGTGTGGATGCTGCGCTGGCTCCACTGTGACTCCAGGGCATCCGCATACTCAACTAACAGTTAGCGGTTCAGCATCGAGGTGCTGTTCTCGCTCACATGAAAGAGTTAGGGTTGAGACTCAACGCCAAGAAGAATGTGCTTTCTTCACTACAGAGGACCACTTACTTAGGCGTAGTGTGGGATTCGATCTCCACGCAGGCACGCATGTCTCCTGCACGAGTCGATTCCATACTGACCGCAGTGAATGCAGTAAAGCTAGGCCAGTCACTCACTGTCAAACAGTTTCAAGTACTGTTAGGTCTTATAGCAGCCGCTTCCAACGTGATACCTTTTGGACTGCTGCACATGAGACCACTACAGTGGTGGCTCAGGACCAGGGGGTTCTCCCCGAGGGGAAACCCACTCCGCAAGATCAAGGTCACGCGGCGTTGCCTACGTGCCTTGGCCATGTGGAGGAAACCCTGGTTCCTCTCTCAGGGACCGGTACTGGGAGTGCCTGGTCGCCGCATCACGCTAGCGACCGACGCTTTCCTTACCGGTTGGGGAGCGGTCATGCGTGGCCGCTCAGCCCAAGGCCTATGGAACGCCCACCATCTCTCGTGGAACATAAACCGCTTAGAGATGCTGGCAGTACTCCTGGCCCTAAAGAGGTTTCTCCCAGACCTAAGAAACAGACATGTGCTGGTCCGTACAGACAGCACTGCGGTGGTTTACTACATAAACCACCAAGGAGGACTCCGCTCACGCCCCTTATACAAGCTGGCGTACCGGATACTCCTTTGGTCTCAAGAGAAATTCCTCTCCCTGAGAGCAGTCCACATCTCTGGACATCTGAATGTGGGAGCAGACGTCCTGTCGAGGCAGGGGCCGAGGCCCGGGGAATGGATGCTTCACCCAGAGGTGGTGAAGCAGATCTGGAGAGTGTTTGGCCAGGCACAGGTGGACCTGTTTGCGACTCAGGAGATATCGCACTGTCCCCTCTGGTACTCTCTAGTTCCTCCAGCTCCACTGGGGCTGGAGGCCATGGCACAGACGTGGCCGAGGCTGCGTCTGTACGCCTTTCCCCCGATCGCTCTGCTCCCGGGAGTTCTGGAACGGGTCCGTCGGTTTCAAGTGCGGCTGCTACTAGTAGCCCCGTACTGGCCGGCACGAGTATGGTTCTCGGACCTGGTATCTCTCCTAGACGGCTCTCCGTGGGAGATTCCCGTCAGGAGGGACCTCCTGTCTCAGGCTGGGGGCGCAATATGCCACCCCCACCCAGAGAGGTGGAGGTTATGGGTGTGGCCCCTGAGGGGGCACAACTCATAGGAGCGGGTCTCTCAACCGAGGTTGTTGAGACCCTTCTCCAATCCAGAGCTCCCTCTACGAGGAAACTGTATGGCCTTAAGTGGAACTTATTCGCGAGATGGTGCCACGAGCGCCACCTAGACCCAGTCAACTGCCCGGTTGGTACAGTTCTGGAGTTCTTACAGTCTCGCTTATCCGCAGGGCTAGCTCACTCCACACTAAAGGTATACGTGGCGGCCATAAGTGCCTACCACGCCCCTTTAGGTGGCCTCTCAGTAGGTAGAGAGCCCTTGGTCATACGGTTCCTCCGCGGTGCGCTCAGGCTGAGGCCTCGAGTGACACCCAGGGTCCCCACGTGGGACCTCGCTGTGGTGCTAGAAGCTCTCTGCAAGCCTCCATTCGAGCCTATAGAGGAGTCTACGGACCGCGCCCTCACAATTAAGACGGCGCTCCTGTTAGCACTCACCTCCCTCAAGAGAGTAGGCGACCTGCAGGCCCTTTCAGTGGCCCCATCTCATTTAGAGTTTGCCCCAGGGATGGCCAAGGCCTTTCTATATCCCAGGGTCGGGTACGTCCCGAAGGTCCCCTCCCTAGCACCACAGCCAGTAACACTGCAGGCGTTTTATCCTCCTCCGTTCGCGGAGCCGAACCACAGGAAGTTCAATTGCATGTGCCCAGTCAGAGCCTTAGATGCATACGTCCACAGAGCTGCCACGTGGCGTAGAACAGAGCAATTGTTTGTCTGTTACGGCCCCCCAAAGAGAGGGGGCCCGGCCTCAAAGCCCACTATCAGTAGATGGATCATCGATGCCATATCTACAGCGTACGAGTCCTCTGGTCTCCCATCCCCGATGGGACTCAAGGCTCACTCTACTCGAGGTCTGTCGGCCTCGAGGGCTCTGACGGCAGGTGTCCCAATACAAGACATCTGCAATGCTGCGGGTTGGTCCACGCCCCTAACATTCGTTAGGTATTACGAGCTCGACCTCAGAGCCGCTCCAGGCTCGGCTGTACTCTCGGCCTAGTGCGCTAGGCCTAGAGGGTCAGCCACCTCCCTAGCCAGGAGGAGACTTCTCAAGGCGCATTCTTTCTGCGGAAAGAAGAGAAGTCGTTTCGCCACTCATAAGAGATCTGCAAAACTTTACCCCTTTTGTCCGTGCAAGCTAGACAAAAGCCCTTTCAGTCCCTCTTGTCCTGGCAGAACCCCCAGACAAAGGACTAAGACCCCTCGTGAGCCCGAGGGCCGAGGGGTGCCTCTCGCACTGGCTGGCGAACCAGGCAGAGGTCACGGTTCTCGTGTGCCTGAGGGCCGAGAACTGTACAGCCCTCTTGTCCGCGGAATGCTAGACAATGGCTTAATTCTCCTCGTGTTCTGACGCAGGATGCTATCAGACCGAGTGTACTCCGGTCCCTCTGGTTTCTGGCTTCCCCCAGACCAAGGACTAAGACTCCTCGTCTGCCTTCACTGAAGGCCGAGGAGTGCCTCATGCACTGGCTGGCTACCAGGCGGAGGCACCTACTGTCTTCCCCGTGAGCCCGAGGGCCGGGGATTGCAGTGCCCTCTTGTCCGCGTTATGCTAGACAATGGCTTATTCCCTCGCGTCCTGGCGGAGCTCCAGGCCGAGCCTTGGGTCCCTCTTGTCCTGGCTGAACCCCCAGACAAAGGATCACCCTCTCCTCGTGTGCCCGAGGGCCGAGGAGCCTTGAGGTCGAGCTCACCGTCCTCGTGGGTCTGCGGACCGAGGACTTCCCACACCATCTGTCCGCCGAGTGCTAGACAGTGGTCATTCGGTCCCTCTTGTTCTGGCTAACCCCCAGACAAAGGACTAAGACTCTGCGTGTGCCTGAGGGCCGCGGAGTACCTCTCGTTCTGGCTGGCGACCAGACAGAGGAAGACTACCATTCCTCGTGTGCCCGAGGGCCGAGGACTACAGGGCCTTCTTGTCCGCGGAATGCTAGACAAGGGCTCTCTCTTTTTCCACCCTGGTTGAGCAGACACTCGCAGGGCTCGGAAATTATGGGGGCGTTGGTAGTCTCGTTCCCCATAGCGTTCCTGACGCGGCTCGAGTTCCCGGAAGGGAACGTCTCGGGTTACTATTGTAACCTTAGTTCCCTGAGGGAACGAGACGCCGCGTCTCGGACCATAATTCCCGCACCCTGCGGCGCTCGCTTCATTCCTAAGAGCTGCCGCCGGCTTCAAACGCACGTGCTTTATACTTCCTGGTCGGTGACGTCACCGCGCCTGTGACGTCACCCCCCGTCATTTCATTGGTTGTTATACACAGTTCAGAGTGCGGCCCGCCAATGGCGTTCCCCATAGCGTTCCTGACGCGGCGTCTCGTTCCCTCAGGGAACTAAGGTTACAATAGTAACCCGAGACGTTTTTCGACATACCCTAACTGTATTGACCCGGATTACACAGACTACGCATGCGCAACGTAGAGACGAACAAGATGAGCATTTGAAGTTAAAAAGTATATAAACTGTCAATTTGTTTAGAAAAAGTCAGATCGTTTTGCTAGATAAGACCCTTTCTTCCTTAGCTGGGATCGTTTGGAGCCCTTTGAAGCTGCATTTAAAGTGCATTTTGGAAGTTCAAACTCGGGGGCACCATTGAAGTCCACTATATGGAGAAAAATCCTGAAATGTTTTCCTCAAGAAACATAATTTCTTTACGACTGAAGAAAGACATGAACATCTTGGATGACAAGGGGGTGAGTAAATTATCAGTACATTTTTGTTCTGGAAGTGAACTGATCCTTTAACACCAGACTGATTGTCCATATAATAAAAATATACACTTCAAAAAGCTCACTTCAAGTATTAGAGAATCGTCATCTCCTAGTGTTAAAAACATGGTTGTATGGGTAGAGGAACATTTGTGGTGGTGTGCTTTTAATTAATCTATAAATGACTGGCATCAAAACTTGCTGGTTTTATTAGGTTTTATCAATAAACAGTTAACAGCGGATGCCTGTTTTACAATTCTCTACCTTCTATGGTAAAACTCTAGGTACTGTGAATCACAGTTATAGTTGAATTTGAAGTCTTGTGTCACAACAATAACTGAACATAAAAGCTAGTTTTGTTTTTCCGTTGCAGATTTCCAATCCTGATACTTTGACATGGAGTTCTGTTGATGTCATTTTGTGAGTTGTTTCTGAAAATGTAAAAGATTGCAAACTTTTGAAAATGTTGTTGCCAGAATCCTAATCTTACCTAAATGACTAAAAAAATTCATATTATATATGATATCAAAGAAATCATCGGGTTCACTAATATATGATTTCATTAAACTCAAAACAGCGAATGAACCCTTGAGCTCCTACAGGGGGCGCTCAATAGCTCAGAAAACCAAATCCCAAATTTTGTCCCATAAATAATCTAATATTTAAACCTATAAATATCTATAATATATATATATATATACAGTTGAGGTCAAAAGTAGACCTTGCAGAATCTGAAAATGTTAATTATTTTAGCAAAATAAGAGGGATCATTGTACTGACCTGAATAAGATATTTCACTTCAAAGACGTTTACATATAGTCCACAAGAGAAAATAGTTGAATTTATAAAAATGACCCTGTTTAAAAGTAACATAGCAAGGCATCCTTAAAACTGTTACCTGAATGATCCACAGCTGTCTTTTTTGTTTAGTGATAGCTGTTCATGAGTCCCTTGTTTGTCCTGAACAATTAAACTGCCTGCTTTATCTCAGGTCTCACAAATTCTTTGGTTTTTTAGCCTTTTTTTTGCGAATTGGAACTCTTTCCAACAATGACTATGATATCCATCTTTTTACACTGAGGACAACTGAGGGACTCTCAGAAGGTTCAAACGCTCACTGATGCTTCAGAAAGTAGCTTCTGAAGGGCAGTACTAAATGAAAAAATATGATATTAAGGCAAAATAAGAAAAATGTACACATCCTCATTCCGTTCAAAAGTTTTTACCCCCTGGCTCTTAATGCATTGTGCTTCCTTCTGAAGCATCAGTCCGCATTTGAACCTTCTCTGAAAGTTGCATATGAGTCCCTCAGTTGTCCTCAGTGTGAAAAGATGGATCTCGAAATCATACAATCATTGTTGGAAAGAGTTCAAATACACAAAAATGCTAAAAAACCAAAGAATCTGTGAGATCTGAAGGACGTTTCTGAAGAGCAGTAGGCAGTTTAACTGTTCAGGACAAACAAGGGACTTATAAACAACTATCACTGAACAAAACAAAAAAAAGCTGTGGATCATTCAGGTAACAAGTTACAACACAGTATATCGAATCAAGTGTATGTAAACTTTTGAACAGGGTCATTTTTATAAATTTAACTATTATTTTCTCTTGTGGACTATATGTAAACACCTTTCATTTGAAATATCTTATCCGGGTCAGTACTAAATAAAAAATAACATGCATTTTGTATGATCCTTCTTATTTTGGTAAAATAATTACTATTTTGCAGATTCTGCAAGATAATATACGTAACTTTTGACTTATATTTCTCAAACATGCAACAGAAAGCTCTGTTGCAAAATCAAAGAGCTTTGACAGGACTGGACACTTCACAGAGCAGTGCCACAAATCTCTCTGACCTTAGAATTTATGGCAGGACCGGGACCTGTGAGCAATGGAAAAAGTAATATAGTCTCTGAGTCATCTCTTACCCTGAAGACCTCAATTCTTGTCTCATCAGGGCAGGGAGAAAAGCCATTTGTCAAACTCCAGGGGGTTTGTCATTACCCTCTCTCAAAGTAACGCCAGCCATAAAGACCTGATTGATAACCTCCTGCTGAGATGGTTGGTCTTCCTGAAGGTTCACCCACCTCAGTATGATCCTTACCTGAATTTCTCCATCTGTAAGTGAACACAACTGGTCAGACCATATTTTTAATTGGTGTTCCCCAGGGTTATGTTATGGGCCCTATTATATGCTCTCAACTTCAAATTTAAAGCACATGAAGCAACATACTGCTACATAATTATCTCAAAGGATAACTGTAATAAAAATTTGCTGAAAATGTACTTGCCCTCAGGTCATTTAGGATGTAGTTTGTTTCTTCATCAGAACAGATTTGGAGATTTGGAGCATTGCATCAGTTGCTCACCAATGGATCCTCTGCAGTGAATGGGTGCCATCAGAATGAGAGTCCAAACATCTGATAAAAACATCACAATAGTCCACAAGTAATCCACACCGCTCCAGTACATTAATTCAATTCTTGCAAAGTGAAAACATGCATGTTTGAAAGAAACAAATCCAATATTAACGCATTTTAAATGTAAAATGCCAAGATGCATTTTTTTTTCTTCAATTTTTTTTTTTCTATCAGTGTTTTTTAACAAACTTTCCTTTTGACATGTTTATTTTTAATGTCCTATGAGATTAAGTTTAAGAGATATTGAAATTTCAATATGGCTCCAGTGGTCAATCGTTAAAATGTACAAATTTTCAGTGGTCAAAAACCAAATGTGGGTCAGTTTGAAAAAAGATGATACTTCTTTTCTTTTAAAGAGGAATGTCTGAAGAACAAATAATGTTAGAGATGTATCTCTTTTCCTTCTGTTAAGACAACTGCATTGAACATACCGGTCTGAGTAGTATTAAAGATATTGCAATATGATTTTAGATTCTAGTTGTTAATAAACGTTTCTTTTGGAAATTTAATTCAAGGCCCTTCATCAATTCTAATTTCAACATTATTTCTTCTTCACTGAAAATGGGTAATATTCAGAAATCTGGACATGGTGCCTTATTGAGATGCCCATATCTCAGGGAGTGAATGATGTAGGGCCTTGAAAATTAAGATTCCAAAAGAAACATTTATTAACAACTAGAATCTAAAATCGTATTGCAGTATCTTTAATACTTCTTGAGTTATAGGCACGCAAACTTTGGAAAAAGAACATTTATGGCACTTAGACAGGTATGTTCAATGCAGTTGTGTTGACAGAAGGAAAAAAGATACATCTTTAGTTCTGACATTATTTGCTCCTCATTAAAAGAAAATAAGTATCATATTTTTTCAAACTGACCCACATTTGGTTTTTGACCACTGAAAATGTGTACATATTAACAATTTACTCCTGGAGCCATATTAAAATTTCAATATCTCTAGAATCAAATCTCATAGGGCATTGAAAATAAAGATGCCTAAAGGAAAGTTTGTCAAGACCCAATATCTAAAAGGGCAGTAAGATATGTTTAATATTTCTTGAGTTACAGGCATGCAAACTTTGAAGAAAACTTGAAAATTGCTGTTTCCCCATTTGGCACATAAATCAGCAAAGATGGCTCAAGTCAACAGAATTTACTAATAGAGCTACCCATCTCTGTATAAAAATAACATTATGATGCTGCCATCTTTCTGAAGTCATTTTTACCCCCGTTACTTGACTCTGAATCTTAGGTTTTTGCCATTTTGACGTCCCTCTACAAAACAGTGGATTACTCAGTAAATATTCATCCATGACATTTAATTTTTTGGCTTTCATTACTATACATGTCTTTCTTCCCTCAGAAAAAATATTAGCAAAATCAAAAATTTGAGCCGGGGAAGTTTTTGGAAATTTGGTTGATTTGACACGGAATGACCCTAATTTATGTGTTTCTGTGTATTTGAGAGGGCAGGACTGTGTAAGTGGGAGCCAACAGGAATGTGGGTAGTGGCTTGAAACTCTTGCTGTGTGTTTGTGTGAGGGAGTGCAGGACTCTGCATTCCCATGGTGAGTCATAGGTCAGCGCATAGTCCTTCGAGATGACAGGGTCTATTTCCTGTGATCATTAGTATTTTCTTTTTATCTGTGAGTTGAGGCGAGCAAAAAGAGAAAGGGCGAGCGATAAATACCCAGTCAGCCTTTTCTCTAGCGTTCATTTAAACCCACACCACCCCTAGATCAAAAACTATATGATGCTCTATTACAATTATTCAAAAGCAATTTTTTTGAATGCCACACATAAAGTGTTCCTACCTAGAAGACATCACTGAAATTGGTGTCTTGACAAATTGTAGCGCACGCTCTCCCAGGGATGGTTTGTGGTCTAGACTCTAGAGTTGTATCTTGGAGATGGAGGCAGATGGCTGCAGGTGCTGAAGTCTCTAACATACCCTGGGAGGATTATGAAATGCAAAAGTTTCAACACGGCAGTTTATTACTGTCAGACTGCTCTTGGTGTGCTTTAGCTTTACTAAAACCAGACACCATGCTGAGCATGGGGTGTGAGGAAACGTGAATAAGTCCTTGAGTTAATGCATGGAATTAGAGGAATAGTTCACCCAAAAATGAAATTTTACTAAAAATGGGCTCTCTCCCGGGCCATTCAGGATGTGAATGAGTTTGTTTCTTCATCAGAACATACAGTACGTCACAAAAGTGAGTATATCCCTCACATTTCAGCAACCATTTTAGTATATCTTCTCAAGGGACAATACTATAGAAATGAAACTTAGATATATTTTAGAGTAGTCAATGTGCAGCTTGTATAGCAGTATAGATGTACTGTCCTTAACATACATCTATAATTGTCAAAATAGCTGGCAACAAAAGTGAGTACACCCTGAGATTCATCAGACCACAGGACATGGTTCCAGTAATTCATGCTCTTGGACTTGGTTGTCTTCAGCAAACTGTTTGCGGGCTTTCTTGAGAGCCAGCTTCAGATGAGGCTTCCTTCTGAGACGACGCCTATGCAAACCGACTTGTTGCAGTGTGCGGCGTATGATCTGAGCACTGACAAGCTGACCCTCTACTTCTGCAACATTTAAAGCAAAGCTGGCAGCACTCATGCATCTGTTTTTTGAAGTCAGGTTCTGCACCCGACGTACAGAACGAGTGCTCAATTTCGTTGATTGACCCTTGCAAGGCCTGTTCTGAATAGAACCCATCTTGGAAAACCTGTATGACCCTGACCACTGTAGTGTAACTCTGTTTCAGGGTGTTACTGAACCCTTTAATAGCCTTGGCCATCTTTGTGGAGAGCAACAATTCTAATTCTCAAATCCTCAGAGAGTTCTTTGCCATGAGATGCCATGTTGAACATCCAGTGGTCAGTATGAGAGAATTGTACTTAAAGCATCAAATTTGAACTGCTCTAATACAAGATACACAACTGTGTATGGTCCTGTCAAGCAGACAAAAACATAAACATGATGAATAGGACATGTGGCTTTGCATGGTTAAACAACATACTGCTGTTATCACTTAGGATGTACTCACTTTTGTTGCCAGCTATTTTGACAATAATGGCTGTATGTTGAGTTATTGTCAGAGGACAGTAAATATATACTGCTATACAAGCTGCACATTGACTACTCTAAAATATATCCAAGTTTCATTTCAATAGTATTGTCTCTTGAGGAGATATATTAAAATGGCTGCTGAAATGTGAGGGGTGCACTGTATTTGTGAGATACTGTATTTGTAGAAATTTAGCATTGCAGTGGATCCTTTGAGGTGAATGGGTGCTGTCAGACTGAGAGTCCAAACAGCTGATAAAAACATCACAAGTAATCCACACCACTTCAATCCATCAGTTAATGTCTGGTGAAGCGAAAAGCTGTGTTTGTAAGAAACAAATCCACCATTAAGATGTCAAAACATTGTTACCGGCATGCAGCTTTTCACTTGACAGGATGTTAATTGATGGACTAGAGTGGTGTGGATTACTTGTGGATTATTGTGATGTTTTTATCAGATGTTTGGATTCTCATTTTGACAGCACCCATTCACTGCAGACGATCCACTGGTAAACAAGTGAGGTAATGATACATTTCTCCAAATCTGTTCCAGAGAAAGAAACTCATCTACAACTTGAATGGCCAGAGCAAGGCTTCATTTTTGGTAATTTTTTTGTTACAAATTCCAAAAGCTTTTATAGAACATTTCTATAGACAAGAAATTAATATTAAGTTGCAGTACCGCTAGTTAGGTTTTTCGATTTTTGAATTGAAAGAATTGCTGCAACTCACAATAGTGGTATTTCATTTCTGAATTAATCAGTGTTTTTTTAACGACTTGGTTGAATGAATAATACAGTGACTTACTTATACTGTCATATTCCACTTTTGAATGAATCAGTGTTTTTAACTGAATCAGTTGGGTTAATGATTCAGATGTCTCACCCATAAGACACTTGTCATAATTATAACCTGGCACCAGGCGTAACCTGTAGAAAGAATCACTGAAAAATCCCCATCACAAATGCACAGACAATAAATATTTATGTAAATAAATAAAGTAAACTGTGATATATTATACTCAAAATTCGTCATACAGTGGACTACCAGTAAAACTGATACAAATGTGGGACCAAAAATGATTCAGACACTTTGACCTGACCATGTTTTGCTTAAGTGTTTTTTTTTTTACTTTAAATCTAAACAAAATTAAATATTACTTGGTAATTGGTCAACAAAGTATTGATAGTTGTGTAATTATTGTCATACTAACAAATTTTTGGTTGGATGTAATGCATTACATACCTACAAATCAAGGACATCTGACATTATCAAGATGAATTTGTTCTGACACAGAGTTCTTGTCATATTTTATTTCCATTTTCTAAACTATAGCGAAAAACTGTGATATGTGAGAAATGTTAAAGGTCTCTGAATAAATTTTGGTTTGACTGTAGTTGCCTTCTCTAACACAATTCCTAATTCCATTCCTAACTTGTTAAGTAAATTTGTCATCAAATGTAGTTCATACTCAGTGTATCTTTTCACCTCACAGGTTCAACTGAAGGCTGCAAATGATTTGATTTATCTCCTACAACCAGCCTGTGAGCTTCTTTCGTCAGAGTGATTTCATGTTTCATGTAACATGACTCATATTTATGAGTCTGTGAGCTGAACTGTGATTAGCACAGCTGTGCTGGTGTGAGATGGTATTGACATGTTTGACAAGATCTTGGCCGACATCCTGGAACCCATCGTAAGTTTGGTGTCATTCTGTCTGTTGGTTTCTGTTGATGTCACAACATATGTATGCAAATACAGTATTTAATACTGACATGAAAACCAACATCAACCGAAAACAATCTGGAGATTTAAAAGAGTTTTCAGTTACGGTGGGTTCTCAGATGTTTCTCAGCTAACCAGATCCAGCTAATCCAGATTTGAAGTGATTGTTTCTTTCTACTGAAGAGATATTAATCTCACAATATGGAAAGAAAGGCATTCTTTGGAAAGCATGTTGTGTTTAGAGCACAAATTGAGATGTGTTAGTACTGAGTGTGAGATCTTCCTTATGTGCTTTGACTTACTCGCAATCACATTTGCTATCAGATGATTCACACTGAAACTGTCATGGTCTAGACTGCAGAGTTTCCCAACCGGTTTTGTCATTTGTACTGACACGACCCCAGCAGTGAAAACCCAAAAAACTCCTTCATGCAGCAACAAACTAGAAATGGGTCCCTTTCAGTGTTGTTATTGTTAACTGAAACTAAAGTTTTTGTTAATTGGAATAACACTGAAATAACAGATAGATTAGATAGATAGATAGATAGATAGATAGATAGATAGATAGATAGATAGATAGATAGATAGATAGATAGATAGATAGATAGATAGATAGATAGATAGATAGATAGATAGATAGATAGATAGATAGATAGATAGATACTGGATGAATAGATAGATAGATACTGGATGAATGGATAGACAGATAAATAGACAGACAGACAGACAGATAGATAGATACATAGACAGACAGACAGATAGATAGATAGACAGTGGATGAAAGGATAGATAGATAGATAGATAGATAGATAGATAGATAGATAGATAGATAGATAGATAGATAGATAGATAGACAGACAGATAGACAGACAGATAGACAGATAGATAGATAGATAGATAGATAGATAGATAGATAGATAGATAGATAGACAGATAGATAGATAGACAGATAGATAGACAGACAGATAGATAGATAGATAGATAGATAGATAGACAGACAGACAGACAGACAGATAGATAGATAGATAGATAGATAGATAGACAGACAGACAGACAGACAGATAGATAGATAGATAGATAGATAGATAGATAGATAGATAGATAGACAGACAGACAGACAGACAGACAGACAGACAGACAGATAGATAGATAGATAGATAGATAGATAGATAGATAGACAGATAGACAGATAGACAGATAGACAGATAGATAGATAGATAGATAGATAGATAGACAGATAGACAGATAGATAGATAGATAGATAGATAGTGGATGGATGAATGGATAGATAGATACACAGAGAGATAGACCTATTGATATGTCTAGATATATTTATCTATATGTTTTTTGGGGGGGTTAAACTATTCCTTTACAATTATCAACACAATCCCCAAGGCAACTAAATCTGTAACAGAATCTCAAACTGAAAGTTCAGCTGTAACTCAGCTGAAGGACTTCAGTTCTTCCTGATGTCTTTCTCTGTGTGGGCCGGTGGGCCAGTGTTCAAGCGAGGGCCGGACTTGTTAAACAAGGCTCAGTAAAGAGCCGAGGACCGCAGTGCTGAGTGCCGGTATTGTCTGTTGAGAGACCGAAACAGTCTACAGGCCTGAATGCTGTGTAGTTTACCATAGTAACCGGGTTAACGAGGCTGTTGCTTCAATGGATTGAGACAGCCGTGTGTTTATGAGTGTGAATGTGCCTGTGTGTAGTGAAAAATTAGACCAGAGACGGTGTAAACATGTTGATATGGAAATCTGCTTTGAGCAAATGAGAAACAAGCTGATCAGCTTCAATTGCTGAGTCTGAGAATTAAAAGCGGATTGTGTAATTTTTTTCCGGTTGTAATGTCTGTTTAATACGCAGAAAAAACTATAAATAAGCCATTCGTAGGCTGATTTCCTGAAATGTGTAAACACTATGTCTCTGGTGGTTACAAAACATTGCTCTGTTTGTTTGAGAGACCGAACATAACACTGGATAAAGACAGTACGCTTGTTCAATCAATGGAAAAATTACACAATTTACCTTTAATTAAAAGTGACATGTCATGAAAATCTGACTTTTTCCGTGTTATAATCGAGTCCCCAGTGCATCTACCAACCCAGAAAACATGAAAATGGACAACCCAAATAAAGGTCATTTGCATTTAAAAAGACATGCACGAAAACAGCGTGTTTCTGCTTTCACTCAAAATAGGCATTTTCAAAAGTATATAATAAATGATCTGTTGGGTATTTTAAGCTGAAACTTTACAGACACATTCTGGGGATACCTGAGACTTATATTACATCTTGTAAAAAGAGGCGTAATAGGTGCTCTTAAGTATCAGGCAATATTTCATTTTATATAGCACAGAGTTTAATAAGGTAAGTTCTTCAACTTAAAAACTTAAGCTCATCAGCTGCCTTAAAATTTTAAGTTAAATCAACTTCAAAGTACAAGTCATTTTAACTCATTTTATTGTTGTGAGTTGAAATGACTTCTAGTTTTAAGTTGATTTAACTTAAAATTTTAAGGCAGCTGCTAAACTTAAGTTTTTAAGTTGAAACTGGGGAAAACTTTTTACGGGGGAGAAAAAATGTGAAACCTTCTGTGTTCTATTCATATTCTTAGCTTGTCTGCTTTCCTGTGTGCAATATATTTTATTAATAAACTGTGTACCAGATTAAGTCTTTTTTATTACCATCTTCGCCCATTAAAGCCTACCTTAAGCGTTTTCAATAACGGTTTTCTATGGGGGAGAAAAAGCTTAACGTGCCCTTTCTAAACGTCTAAATAAAACTTAATGCTGTAAAGTTTACAGAAAGTGTTTGTCTGAACGCAACTGGTTTTGCCAGGAAACACAGAGTTTCTTGAAGTTTCTTTTGAACACAAAAGTTTTGCTGGAGAATTCCAAAAAATGTACTAATATTTTTTCCTCCCACCCTAAATTTTTTCCACTCTGTAATATTCTGACGACAGTGATGTAAATGACATTTTAAACATTTTGGAATAAAATGGCTGCCATTTTCTATTGCTAAAAGCTATTATCATGTCTAGTATTTATCTTAAATACACACAACTAAATAATATTATCATACGTTTTTGCATAATTTGACAAATTTGCAGCTTGATTGGCACTAAAACAAAATGAAAAAAAAAATCTTTGTTTGAAATTTTGAGTCATTAACGGCATGATTTGCTTCTGTGACAAAATGATTTGGGTTGTCTATAGTTAGTCGCTTTGGATAAAAAAATAAAGCATAAATCACAAATGTAAATGCATGAAGTGCATACATTTGAAGAAAGACCCAATGTAAAAAGTTTTCACCAGTTTCAACTTGAAAACTTAAGTTTAGCAGCTGCCTCAAAATGTTAAGTTAAATCAACTTAAGTAATTTAAACTCAAATTAAATCAACTTATTTTGATTGCAATACGTTAAAATGACTTGTAGTTTTAAGCTGATTTAACTTAAAAACTTAAGGCAGCTGCTGAACTTAAGTTTTTAAGTTGAATCTGGTGAAAACTTTTTACAGTTTGGAGTTGGTAAAATTTTATAATATTTTTAAAGGAAGTCTCTTCTGCTCACTGCTCATTTATTTGACCAAAAATACAATAAAAAAGGATTAACTGCAAAATAATATTACAATTTAAAATAACTGTTTCCTATTTGAATATATTTTAAAACATCATTTATTCCTGTGACGCAAAGCTGAATTTTCAGCATCGTTACTAGTCTTCAGTGTTACATGATCTTTTAGAAATTTTACGTTTATACACTGGAAAAAGTTTTCACCAGTTTCAACTTAAAAACTTAAGTTCAATCAGCTGCCTTAAAATTTTAAGTTAAATCAACTTCAAAGTACAAGTCATTTTAACTCATTTTATTGTCGTGAGTTGAATTTTTTAGTCATTTTATTGTCGTGAGTTGAAATTTTTCTAATATGCTGATTTGCCGATCAAGAAACATTTCATAAATTAAAAACAAACCACTTAATATTTTAATCGAAATATAATTTTCTTTGTAACATAACTTATGTAATGTCTTTACTGTCACTTTTGATCAATTTAATGCATCTTTGCTGAATAAAAATATTAATTTATTTAAAAAACTGACCTCAAACTGTTGAACAATAGTGCTGATTGTCATCATCAAGTATCATTACTGCAGGTAAAGGAGACAAAGAGACAAACAATGGGAAGTATAAAAAGACTTCCTGAAGTTTGTTTGTCACCAATGTAAACACAGTAAAGAAAGACTGAGTTCTGGGTTTGGGACGGGGGTCTTGTGGGGGGCTGGAATCATAGCGTGGGGTGGGGGTATCAACTTACATTTTCCCTTGGGACGGCCACATGACCCTGGAAAAGAGGGAAAAGGAGGGGGAAAAGATGTTAGGTTATGCTCTGAGCTCTCTCAATGAGAACCACATGCGGGAAAGCGGAGAAAAAAAAACAGAGGGAGGAGAGGAGAAGAGAGGAGGAGGGGACAGAGTGTGACTAAAGCCAGTCTCTGAAACCAGACTGAGTGCCGCGTGGATCTCTCCTCAAAAGAGCTGAGCGTCCGAGGACAGAGCGTCAGCGTTTGTGAGGGAGTCTTTGTGAATCAGATTCCACGGAGTACAAAACTTCCGAGAATTCCAAGAGAAGAAGCTCGGGGAAGAAAGAACAATGTCAAGTGCAATCATAAGACGAAGCTCCAGCAAGCAAGGCTTGCAGAACCTCCTGAGGTGAGGAGTTTGTGTGGCAAACTTTCACATCAAATCATTTAATGCTTGCAGATGGGATCTCAGGTGTGTTGATGGATTTGTGTTTTGTTCGCTAATGTCAGTTTCATGGGTAATGCTATAACATGGGTTATTCTTTTTGGAAATGAAGAGGATTCGTGGTAATATTTAATGCACTATATGATGCTACAGCTTATATTTCAGAGTCATGCTGTGTGTTCTTTAAGAACCTGTCATCCTTTGTTATGGGAAGACTTGAACTTTTTGCATTTGGGTGAATATGAATATGTCTGTAAACATTAAGATTTTAAGTTTAACTTTACATATGTGACCCTGGACCACAAAACCAGTCATAAGGTTAAATTTGACAAAACTGAGATGTACACATCATATAAAGCTCAGTAAATAAGCTTTCTATTGATGTATGGTTTGTTAGGATAGGACAATATTTGGATGAGATACATCTATTTGAAATCTGGAATCTGAGGATGCAAAAAAATCAAAAAGACTGAGAAAATCACCTTTAAAGTTGTCCAAATTAGGTTCTTAACAATGCATATTACTAATCAAAAATTACATTTTGATATTTTTACAGTTGGAATTTTACAAAAAATCTTCATGGAACATGAACTTTACTGAATTTCTTAATGATTTTTGGCATAAAAGAAAAATCAAAAATTTTGACCCATGCAATGTATTTTTGGCTATTGCTACAAATATACCCCAGCGACTTAAGACTGGTTTTGTGGTCCAGGGTCACAAATATGAAAGAAACTATATCTTAGGTCCTTTAATCTTCGAGGGGAAAACAAGTCACATTTTTGTCTTTAATAGTTTAATATATATATTTTTGTGGTCAATTAAAAAGTATGAATATTATCCCAATTCAAAAATGTCTTGCATGAGCTCATGAAAGTGTTAAATACTGCTAAAAATAAAAAAAATTGCTAGTAAACTTTACAATAAAACAGGTAAGGATCACACTGAATATGGATGGTTATTTCTGCTAAAAAAAAGTAATTTTAAATATTTATCTCACAGTGTAGACGTTTTTTTGTTAGATATAGACTCATTAATAAGTCAAAAGTTTGAGGAAAAAAGTCAAAACAGAGAAATATATAAAAACGTAATTTTAATATATTGTTTTTTATGTATTTTTATTATAATTTTTTTATCATTTTTATTCATACAATTTGTAAAAAGAAAAAAATTTTTTTTTTTGTCTTTAATAGTTTAATATATTTTTGTAGTGCAACAATATGAATATATAAATTAAAGTTCACAAATTTCTATCATGAGCTTATAAAACTGTTAAATTTAGCTTAATAAATAAATAAATTGCTAGTAAAAAGTAAAGTTGACTATTTATCTCACAGTGTAGACTTTTAGTCAGATATAGTCTCATATATATTATAATTTTATTATAATTATTATAATTATTTTATTTTTCATCATACAATTTGTAAAAAAAAAAAAAGAAAAGAAAAAACACATGTCTTTAATAGTTTAATATATTGTTGTGGTGCAACAATACAAATATATGAATTAAAGTTCACAAATGTCTATGGAGAGCTTATAAAACTGTTAAATTTCTATTTTACTAAAAATAAATAAATAAATTGCTAGTAAACTCAACAATAAATTTTAAAAAAGCAAGTAACACATCAAATATGGAAGCTTATTTCTGCCACAAGATAAAAAAAAAAAAGTTATTTTGACTATTCATCTCACAATTTAGACTTTCTTTTATTCTGGGGAAAAAGTCAGATATAGACTCTGATAATAAGTCAAAAAATCAAACCAGAGAGATTATAACTCAAAATATAGTACTAGAAAAACCTGAAAATCATTATTATTTTTTTATATTTATTATTATTTTTTATTATAATTACTTTTTGATGATTTTTAATTCTAAAATTAAAAAATAAATAGATCATTTTTGTCTTAAATAGTTTAATATATTCCCCCAGTTTACAAATGTCTCTCATGAGCTCATGAAACTGTTACATTTCTATTTTGCTTAAAGAATTGCTCAATGCATAAAAAGAAAGAAAATATGAATATTTGTTTCTGCTACAGGATGAAAAATAAAAATAATTATGGCTATTCATCTCACAATTCACCTTTTTTGGCAGTTCTGAGGAAAACGTCAGATATAGACTCATTAATAATAAATCAAAAATCTGAGGGAAAAAATCAAACCAGAGCGATTTTAACTCAATATATAAACTAGAAAGAATTAAAAAAATAACTATAAAATCTGAAATGCGATCATTTTAAAGCAAAAAGACTGAAATGTTCCTGATAGACATGTTTTACTTAAATAACGTGAAAAAAACAACTTGTGGTTGTTGAGTCTTAAAGAAATAGGCAAATACGTAACAAAATGACCTAACGAAACCTGAAAAATCAATTAATCAGATCAATTAAATATATCTTCTTAAAATACAATGATTCAGTTTTAATACTCTCAGGAATTTGTTGCACCTTCAGGCGCTGTTGTCTTAAAAAAAACAAAAGCTTTGCTGAGAATGTTGTCAAGATTCCAGATGAGAGTTTATTGTTTCTTCCAGAGGTGTTGCGGGATTGTGGACAGACGGCGGGAAAGGGGAAGTTAGGGTTAAGGGCACCCAGACCCCATAATTAAACATGTGACCTGTTGTGACACACATTGATATGAGCGTTTATCTGTTAAGGTGCTGCGAACCCAACTATAATTGTGGTAGAAAACATAAAACTGTAGAGTTTGTTTACAATGAACAATGAAGCAATGTACCAATCCAAAACCCAAAACTAGCCAACTGTGTTTTCCCATAAACACAAACGTTCAGAATTTCGACCAAAAATACTCCAGAAACAGCTTAGTTCAACTAAAACTTCAACTTCAGTCTTTGTTTACCCATTATGTCAACCCTCTATGACTGTCTTTCTCCCGTGGAACATAAAAGGAGTGGTTTAATGAGTAAATGATGACAGATATATAATTTCTTTTCAATATGCATATCAACAACTACGCATCTAGCAAAAAACTAAACAAACAGCATGACCTCTGCGGATGTGTATACAGTATTCGTTTCTGTCTGGACGGGATTTGAGATGGATCAGGTGTGCTTTGTCAAAAATGAACAGGTTGCATTAATGGCAGAGAGGATTTATTTTCCCAAGGCTTTTCAGAGCTGCCAAAAACTGCATTTTCTCACACTCAGCAAGCTGCTTTCTCTATTAACAGACTACATTCATCAGAACCGTTGTGTGGTTTGTTGACACACACCGGATACATCAGTTACAATGCTGTGTATACAGTATTTTGTATACACTTGTCGCATATTTTAAAAACCATTATATTGTCTGCAGATTGTATAGTATACACAGTATGTTAAACTGACACTTACTGCAAAACCAGCAGATGAAAATCATTTTTCCAACAATTTTACACTAATTTTTTACTAAGATTATTGGAGCAGGTTTTACAAGACAGTCTTTCTAATTCAATTTTTTTGTGCGAGTATTTTAATTTGATGTGCAACTAGTTTACTTGCATATGTAAGCTTTTTTTTAACTGCAGGACAAAAAATAAATAAAAGTAATTGCGACTATTTAGCTTAGAGTGTACACTTTTTCCATGCAGTTCTTAGTTTACATTTCAGAAAGTCAAAAATTGGTGATATGAACTATAAGATACATAAATATAAGTAACTCAGAGGAAAAAGTCATTTCAAATTGGGAAATGTTAACTCGAGATATAAACTAGAAAAATCTGTAAAAATAAGAAAAACTGTAAAATCATAATTACGCAATTACAGTTCTTCTGAGAATAAAATTCTGAATTGTGAGATATAAATTTGTAATTGCGAGAAAAAGGTTTGAATTGTGAGATAAAAATCAGCTATTACTTTTATTCCTTGGTGGAAGCAAAAAGAATTAAACAAACAAACAAAAAATTTGAAGAAAAAAAAATCATAGTTCTGAGTTTACAGTATATCTCAGAATTCTGAAAAGTCCAGATTATGAAATATAAATGATAAAAATCTGAAAAAAAAAATTACAAAAACTGTAAAATCATAATTGCGAGTTTCTGCGCAATTACAGTTCTGAGAATTGTGAGATAAAAATTTACTATTATCTTTATTCTGTGATGGAAACAACAACAAAAAACTAAACAAAACAAACAGAAATCTAGAATTGTGAAATGTAAACTTGGAATTATGAGTAAAAACTGATTTAAAAAGACGGAAATTCAGAATTTGAAGGAGAAAAAAATCATAATTCTGAGTTTACAGTACATCTCAGAATTCTGAAAAGTCAAAATTATGAGATATAAATTAGAAAAATCTGAAAAAATAAGAAAAACTGTAAAATCATAATTGCAAGTTTATATCTTGCAATCACAATTCTTCTGAGAAGAAAAGTCTGATTTGTGAGATATAAATTTGCAGCTGCGAGAAAAAAGTTTGAATTTTGAGATAAAAAAAATAGCTATTACCTTTATTCTGTGGTGGAAACAACAACAACAACAACAACAACAACAAAAATAAATAAATAAATAAAATAAAATAAAAATCCAAAATTGTGAAATGTAAAAAGACGGAATTGAAAGACGGAAATTCAGAATTTCAAGGAAAATTTCATAATTCTGAGTTTAATAAGAAAAACTGTAAAATCATAATTGCAATGATAGATATGATTATGATATGATTTTTTGTTTATATTTCGCAATCACAATTCTTCTAAGAGGAAAAGTCTGATTTGTGAGATATAAATTTGCAATTTCAAGGGGAAAAAATCTGAATCATGAGGTAAAAAATTCGCTGTTACCTTTATTTTATTTTACTTTATTTTACTTTTCAAACCAGAAATAAAAAACAGAATTGTGAAAATTAAACTCGGAATTGAAACATGGAAATTCAGACTTTCAAGAAAAAAAAAATCATAATTCTGAGTTTACATCTCACAATTCTAAAAAGAAAAGTCAAATTGATGAAACATAAACTAGACAAATCTGTACAAAAAAATGGTAAAGTCATAATTGCAAGTTTAAATCTCGCAATAGCAAAAAAGAAAAGTCTTATTTGTGAGATATAAATTTACAATTGCGAGGAAAAAAATTAATTCTGAGATAAAAATTAGTTATTACTTTTATTCCGTGGAGGAAACAACAACAACAACCATAATTGTGAAACGTAAACTCGGAACTGAAAGACAAATATTTAGAAATTCAAAGAAAAAAAACATAATTCTAAGTTTATATCTAACAATTCTGAAAAGTAAAAATGATAATTAAAAAAAAAATAGAAAAATCTGAAAAAAAAATTAAGTTCATATGTCACAATCGCAATTCTTCTAGGAAGAAAAGCCTGTTTCATGAGATAAAAATTAGCTATTACTTTGCTGAACAACTCAAAAAAAATCTAAATTGAAAGACAAAAATTCAGAATTGCAAGGAAAATTTCATAATTCTGAGTTTAAATCTTGCAATTCTAAAAGTTGAAATTATGAAATATGAACTAGAAAAGTGTGAAAACATAATTGTGAGTTTATATATCGCAATCACAATTCTTCTGAGACGAAAAGTCTGATTTGTGAGATACAAATTTGCAATTGCGAGAAAAAAGTTTGAATTGTGAAATAAAGATGAGCTATTACCTCGTTGAAACAACAACTCAGAATTCTGAGGGGGAAAAAAATTGGAATTGAAAGACAGAAATTTTTGTTTTGTTCAGTTTTGTTTTTCAGTGTATAACTAAAAAGCAGTGCATTTTTAGTTTTATGGTGTTGATTCTGTGATGTAAAAATTTCACACCATTGTTGTTAACTTGCTCTGGACATTTCTTTCTCATTGTAGTCAAGCCATGACCCCCTGATCCGTGGACTTTACGCGAGCTGCTCTTCTATTTACGATACTCTGATAAGAGCTGCTGGAATGCAGGGGGTTTAGCCGTTTGACTGAAAGGGGGAATAAACTTTACCATCCCTGTGGCAGTGTGCTTTTCCAAAGGTTTCGAAGGTTTTAGGCAGCACAGTAGAATAAACACTGAGGGCACTGTGTTATGTTTAGATAAGCATTACAAGAGTGTTCAGAGAAGTATATGGGGGGTCGGGGTAAGATGTGCCACTGAAGACATTCTCTATAGTAAAATTAAAGCTTATTAGTTCACCAACATATATTTTTACATTTGGATAAATTTGCTTTGACAGTGAAAAGTAAAAAAAATATTTTTTAGCATTAAAAGATATGTTCTAAATCACAGGAAGCTTTATATGATGGGCTAATATGCTCATGTGACAAAAACTGTGCATTGTTTGCTAGATTGAAGATGTGGCACATCTTACCCCACTCTTCTCCATAATGTAAATACATTAAGTTTTTGCACATTTTTAACAGAAAAAGTTAATTATATGCAGTCATTTATAAATCTGTTCTCTCTTTTTGAAGTGCGCTAGGAAATAAACCATTTTTAGAGCTCTCCCATTAAATGACATAATTACAGATATTTCAGTTCTCATGATTCATAACTTTCCACAGCTTAGATCAGTGCTTTGAAATGCCGACAGCCGTTCAGGGGACACTGGGAAACGTATGTGAGGTTTGCAACGATGCGACCACACACTGACAGCAGGAAGATACTAACGTGCCTGGGAAAATAACTCTCCCTCGCTCTTTAAATCTGTCGTTTGGATGACTTCATCCATCTCGCAGAGTCAATAAACCTCACAGCTGCCCTTCAATGCAGATACAAAATGAGAGAGGAGCAAATAACAGCATCTATCAGTTAAATCTCAAAGAGCAGCATATGCTTCCTGGTAAACAAATACAAAACAAGGACTTGCTTCCCTGTCAACGAGACGTTTAGACGGTTTCAGTTAAAAAAGAATGATTTGTTCTTTTATACAAACAGGATCAAAAAAGAGGAAAGTTAAGGTGGTACACCAGAAACTTATTTTTACCTTTCACATTTTAGTCTGAGATGGAAAAACTGAACATGTTAAAATGGTTGTGAGTGTTTTCGCAATTGCAGCTGGCCCCAGTTGCATAAAGGTGTTTTCAACCTCTGGTTGCTGAGGTAAAAATTTTCTCCACAATGCCTAAACCTTCCCTTACCATGGTTTTATTATTGTAAAATTGACTACCATTTGTATAATCACAGTTTTACTACAAATACCATGGTTAAACTACAGTTTACTATGGCTAATATGCATTTACCGTGGTTTAACTATAATAACCATGTTTTTCGGTTTCATCTGTAGTAAAACCATGGTTCATTTTCATAAGGGTTCTTTTTAACTAGCTTATTAACAGGATTGAATGACTTTGCTGAGGTAAATATTGTGGCCTTATGTGTACGCGCAGTATATTAATGGTTTTCCGCGGCTAAAACGCTGAATAGATGATTTTAAGAGAGATTAATACGTATCAGTAAGTTGTACTGCATTTTTAAAACACACTTATGGTCATTCAATGTTTAATTCGCACAATAATTGGTTGTAAAGTCAAGTGGAAGAGATGGTAGGTTCAGATGTCCTTCACGGTGCCTTTTAAAGTGCCCCTATTATGCCTTTTCAAATATGATATTTCATGTAGTGTGTCATGTAGCTGTATGTGAACATAAACTATCTGCAAAGTTGTGACGCCGACAGTGCACTATAAATAAAGTTTTTGTCTATCAAAAAAAGAGTCGGCTCACATTCGCCTAAACGAGTCGTCAGCAATTCGAATCTTTTTTCTGTAACGGCCACACGTCACGAGCTACACATTTGCGTAATGTCCGCCCACATTCAATTTCGCGAACAACTTGCCCGCCCACAAACAGCAGGCCTACCATTTTCACGTGGATTACATCATGTCAAGAAGACGCCCTGCGCTGTGACAGCCTGTGAGAGTGAATTTGTTTTACATGCCCTTCCGAAAGATGAAACTATCAGTGGTTAACATTAATTTTTTCAACACCTCAGCAGTCCAATGCCAATCTTGTGTTGTGTTCGCGTCATTTTACTGATGACTGCTTTTCTAATCTTGGGGAGTAACGTTACAACGCGAGATTCACCAAACGCTTGGTTTTAAAAAATGGATCAGTGCCCAGTTTATTTGGACCGGCTTGCTCCTCTGAACTTCTACCTGTAAGTATGATTAATAATTGATGATTGTATTTTCTAGCGATCGTTCAAAATACGTCTTTGTGTACGTTATGGTGTGTAACAACCCCGCACATGTCTTGGTAACCGGCTAACTTGCGTTTCTGTAGTTCTGTTGTTCAGCTGTGAGTGCAATGTAGTCTAAAAAGTCTTGTGATTGATGCAGCTTGACTGTCTGTCTGCCTTATCAGTTTAAGTAATGATAATGATAAACGATGGCTTAACGCAGTGTTATGGGTTTTACGTTACAGTGTTGAAGTTCACAACGTAGAGGTGTGCCCGGTTCGCTTACAAAAGCAAATTGCAAACACTGTCCACAGTTAACATATGACACCCACTGAGAAACGTCCTGCTCCAGTCGTGCTTGCAAAACAGTTTCTTGTTGATGTGACACTTCAACCGTTTCATCGTCAGACTCTGGCTCGAATTGATAGGGTAAAATCGAGGCTATCTTTTCTATGCATTGACAGGTCTCCGCAGCTGTCATTCAGTTATGCCAATGGGCGTTTCGTTTTGCGCTGTAGCGGTAGACCAATCCAAAAGGACTACACCATCTGACCAATCACAGCAGTGAGGGCTCACGGAAAGGAGGGGTTTAGAGAGACTGATTCTTCGAACTGCTTCACACGAGTCGTTTACGAATCATTTAGAAACGGGGTAAAAATAAATCTAATTTTGGAGAAAACTAAAGTGTTTTTTGAACTTGCATACATGTAAACCTGTTTTAAGAGACTATTACAACAATATTAACTACCTTTAAAATGGCATAATAGGGGCACTTTAAGCATTTATTGCTTGAATTCGATAATAAACGATTTCCACGCGTTGTGTTTATGTAGACATATAGGAATTCCTCACAGTAACATTTACCTGTTCTCTCGATACTTCATGGTTTAACTATAGTAACCATGTTTTTTTGGTTTCATTTGTAGTAAAACCATGGTTAATTTTCATAAGGGTTAGGCTATTTTGTACATATAACTATTTAATAATGATTTCAGGGATATGGTTTACTCTACCGATCTTTTTACTAGTTTATTACCAGAATGACTTTGCTGAGGTAAATAACGTCGACCTGTAAACGCTGAATAGATTATTTTAAGAGAGATTAATACATATTAGTAAATTGTTCTGCATTTTTAAAACACACTTATGTTCATTCAATGTTAAATTTGCAATAATTGGTAATAAGGTCAAGTGGAAGAGATGGTAGGTTCAGATGTGCTTCACAGTGCCTTTTAAACTCGAGGCGCGCAAATTAAAGAGTGCCAAAACGCCATTTATTGCTTGAATTCTATAAACGATTTCCACGCGTTGTGTTTATGTAGAAAAATAGAAATTCATCACAGTAACATTTATCTGTTCTCTCGATACTCCATGGTTTAACTATAGTAACCATGTTTTTTTGGTTTCATTTGTAGTAAAACCATGGTTTAATTTTATAAGGGTTAGGCTATTTTGTACATATAACTATTAACGATTTCAGGGATATGGTTTACTCTACCTATCTTTTTTACTAGCTTATTAACAGGACTGAATGACTTTGCTGAGGTAAATAACGTCGCGTTACCTGTACACGTATACGAATGTTTTTCCTCGGCTAAAACGCTGAATAGATGATTTTAAGAGAGATTAATACATATCAGTAAGTTGTACTGCGTTTTTAAAATACCCTTATGTTTATTCAATGTTTAATTCGCACAATAATTGGTTGTAAAGTCAAGTGGAAGAGATGAAAGTTCAGATGTGCTTCACCGTGCAGTTTAAACTCGAGGCGCGCAAGTTAAAGAGCGCCAAAACGGCATTTATTGCTTGAATTCGATAATAAACGATTTCCACGCGTTTTATGTAGACATATAGAAATTCCTCAAAGTAACATTTACCTGTTTTCTCGATACTCCATATCTCACACAAGACCGACTATGTGCTGCTATATCTCGTCTTCTTTTGAATGAAGGACTTGCACTTGCGTTGTCGCAGTCGGTGCAACCAGTTCTTAAAGGGATAGTTCACCAAAAAATGAAATATCTGGCTGCATCCAAATATCATATGCACTATATAGTAGTATAGAAAACTGGTGTGTGAAAGAGCAGTCTGAATGAATTAATAAAACAGTTGGCAAGAACACTTTACTATACCATGACGCTACGGAAGAGACATTGAATGGTAGTGAAGCGACGCAACTTAAGTTGGTAGGTCACATACAATGACAACATGGCGAATGTGGAAAATTGCTGTCGCTGGTGTAAACAGGGCTTAAAAGGGTAGTTTATCATTCATGTTGTTTCAAACCTGTATGCATTTGTTTCTACTGTGGAATCTAACAATATTTACATACAGTCATACAGCTTTGGAACAAAGGTAAAAATGACAGTAGCTGCATTTCCATTACCCTTCAAATTGCAGAATTGAAAATGGAAACACGTCAATTTACAAAAACTATATATTACAAAAAACTTCTTTCACTTCCATGTGGTGGTTTTTCAGGCAATTCAAAAAAGGAATATTTCGCAAAACTGCAATGGAAGTGGCTTTTCACATTTACAGGTCACCTTGCATACATAAAAGTCACATGATCATTCTTTAGCCTCAAAAAACACCTCATATGTGAGGTATATAAGGGGCTTGCCTTGTTATTAAAGCTTGGATAACCCCTTATTTACAATACACAAGTCTGCAGAGCTAAACACAGCCACTATAGTCAATGCTTGTGTTTATACCAGGCTCATTTCAGCTTTAGAAGCAACCCAGAAACGTCTGCTTCTGTAAAGACATCTCCTACAATTAAAATAAATGGCTAGTGTGGTGGTTGCGACATAAGTAAACCTGCCAACATCCATCACCATGACTTATCACGAGAGGAAAAAATTCAGTTTTAGTCGCATAACATTGGTTAATGGAAACGCCATCATTTCGCAACGTTTTTTTTACCTACGTTTATAAAACATCGCAAAAGTTTTGTGCAAATATGTAATGGAAACACCTAGTGAGTTAAAAATTAGAATTTTTGTTTTTGGGTGAGCAATCACTTTCAGCCTTCCACTAGTAATAACACCCTGTCTGGAGATCATATATCAGACAATTGACATTTACTGAGCAGTTTCACTTTAATAATTAAGGTTAAGAGCTGAAAAGGGAAACTCAGGTCGGAGGTCGACTTCCATGTGACCCATTTGAGACTGACCAATCTAGTTCTGCAAGACCAGGCTTGGCTGTGGTAAATTAGGGCAGGCAACAATGGGGAAAACATTTCCCAATCCGTCAAGCCCTCCAAATCCTTTCAGCCTCAGGGCACCAGGCTGTGGAAGTTTAGTCAACACATTGTCAGGGGAGGTGATACATGCTGAATGTAAGCCAGGCTCGTGTTTTCTTTTCCCTTTCCCCCTCTCTCTCACTTTATTGTTTCCATTTAATTCAGAAATGGGTCTGAGAAACATTTTGTCAGTCAATACGCTCACCATGACTGAAAATCTGTTTTCACTTCCATAACTCTTGGATGAAGGTATTTCCAGACATGAAGGACAAAGAAAAGCAGGCCACATAATCAGACTGATAGTGGTAAATAAATCAGATATTGAATGACATCACTGGTAGAATTGACATCATTCATGTAGCTTCTGCCAACAAAATGAAGTAATCCTGTCTGGGTGATTAACAGCCTATAATAATCAGAGGCACGGGAACTGTGTGTGACACATCAGATCTTGCCATAAGCCCATTGTGAAACTGTATGGTTGGTTTGGTCTTCATAGAAACTGGTTTGTACTTTAAAAAACAGTATTGAGAAGTAAGGACTCTGCTTTGCTGATATTCAAAACATCTTGATTGCAATCTACATTACAACAAATGGGAAATTGGTAACCTTACATTAAGGATAGTTCACCCAAAAATGAAAATCCTGTCATTAATTACTTACTCTAATGTCGTTACAAACCCTTAAGACCTTTGTTTGTCTTCGAAACACAAGTTTAAATATTTTTGATGAAATCCAAGAACTTTTTGACCCTTCATAGACAGCAACACAACTACCATGTTCAAGGCCTAGAAAAGTAGTAAGGGCATTGTTAAAATAGTCCTTTTTGAGCGCAAACAACGACTTTATTGAACAATTTCTTCTCTTAATTCAATGCTGAGGAGAGTGCCATGACATGTGTGTGTGGTTCTGCTGGCACTTGTGGATTTTTGTGTTGTTTTATCAGCTGTTGGACTCTAATTCTGATGATACCCATTTACTGCAGAGGATCCATTGGTGAGCAAGTGATGTTGTGCTAAATTTCACCTTTAAAGATGGTTCTTTGCCCAATAATTTCATTAAAGAGTTTGTAGGGTTCTTGAGTTGCTATCTGCGTCTTTAGCAAGTGTGTTACATTATAGGTTCTTTCTTCTCAACATGTTGGTTTTACCACTATTATTTATAAAGAACTTAAAAATAAGTCTAAAAGGGTTCACCTACGGCATCAGTCTGAAAAAACTTTTTGTTTCTAACTGGAACTTCTTTTAATGTTGATGAATGAGTACTGATCTGTCAACATGCTTTTATGGCCAGCTGTAAAGTCATCGTAGAAACCTCTGACCTGTCCTGAAATTCTTCTGAGGGTCATTGATGACCTGTGTTCACCATTAATTGAACAAGAATCCAGAGTCCCTAAAATAATTTACTCACCCTCATGTCCTTCCAAACCTGTGGGAAGTTCTTGAGAGTAGATATTTTGGAGAATGCTGAGGTCCATCCAACATTCAACCAACGATGGAGGTCCCACCTCCACTGGATGACATTGTCTTCCATTGTATGGACAAAAAAACTACTGAGTATTTTCAAAATATCTTCTTTTGTGGCCTAGATAAGCTAGATAAACACAGAGGTGCTTCATCATCTTGAGTGTGAGTTTGCAGGGTCTTCTCTGTCACTCAAGGACTGGTGGTGTCGAATGCCAGAGCAGATGTTCCACTGGCTCTGAATCTCAAGTAAGGGAGTAAACAAACTATTGTTAGAGATTTCTTGAAAAAGGTCCATGTATCACAGTCAACGGGACTCTTCTGGGCTTGGGCTCATTCATCATTTGACCACGACTCTCACATGGGTCAAGAAAGAAAAATGACTATCTTCTGGTGTAACAATGGACTTGTTCTTGCTTCTCTCCCTGCAGAGTGACGGCTCAGAGAAGTATGGAAGATGCTGAGGAGATCGAGAGAGAAAGGCGACGTCGGGCCCGGGAGGCCTTCCGCAGTCAACAAAGCCTGTCTGGATCTGCTGGTTCCCCTCAGGACAGTGTGAACCCTCCTGAGACTGGCCTGTAAGTGTGAACGCCATAGTATTCTTCGCACTTCACCTGGTTTTTGTTAGGCTTGTTTTGTTGCCTGGCAGATTTCCATCTGAAATATGGAAATACACACTTGCAACATGTCTGGTTCTCATTGCAGCTTTTTCACTGCGACAGAAGGAGAACATCTAAGCAACTAACCCCAGTTAATTTAGTGTTGGGGTCAAATAAAAAAAATATGGAATATGCTGTTTTTTAATGTTTATGACTGTTATAGTGGCAGCTGTGGTCCGATCTCTCTAAAAAATTGCATGCTTGTTTAGAATCACCTTTCGCATGTGCTCACCAGGTTTTGTGAAGTTTTGAGTTTTCGTTTAGGCTTTATAGGCTTTTGGGTACAGTATATATGGACAGGCCCCTTTTCTAAACGACTCCATTATAGCTTCCCATAGGATACATTTCGACATTTTTTTGATAATTATGGACCTAGAGAGTCCAGAGAATTGCACTACAGTGTTTTTTCCAAGATTGACAGCAGTGGTTCTAGAGGCAAAGTCGCTAACATATGATACAATATTGTGCATATGTGTGAAAAACACGTGCAATATACAATCGTTTACGCCCTTGAAAAAATGCAGTATCGCCCCCCATTGGCCATTTTCTTTCAAATTTCTCACAGACCTTTAGGGCCATGAGTCAAACAGGCCCACCAAGTTTTGTTCCAGTCGGCCTCCGTTAATCTTGTGTAATAGGTGTTCAAATTTCAACGGCCAGTGGCGGCTATGTTTTTTGAGATACGCAACTGTCCTTATAGACACTTGTGGCACTTTGGACCAAGAGCGTGCGAACCAATTTTCACATTGATAGGACAAACGGCTGCGTAGTTATGGCCATTTTTTTTTTATTAAAATTTTTTTGTGCCACCATGTGGCCAAGCTCTGCGACTTTTTTTCATGTGACCTCAGCTTCAGCTCTTACATATATACGTTGTGAGTTTGGCGGAGATATTCCGTTTAAAAGTTATAGCCATTTTAGTAAAGGTGGCCCTGCCCCTTTCAAACGTTCTGGCGTCCCTTTGCGACGAAGAGTTGAAAGTTCATCTTTTTTGCCAATTATTGATATTCACTCAACAGAGAACAGACCAAACTTCGTAGAGACTTCAAACTTGAAGGGATAGTAGTACTCAAACCGCCGACAACGTGACCAAGGCTTACCTCAATCGGCCTGACGGGGGTGCTACAATAAACAAAAGCACAAAATGGCTCATAACTCCTAAACCGTGAGTCTCAGGCTTAAGTGTCATGTTGTTGGAATCCTTGGCTCGTGCCAAAACCCACGCCTCAGATTCGGAATTTTCAGGTATTTCGCATTTAAAAAAAAAAAACTACTTTTGCAAACCCATCCTATGTTTTTTGCCTGATCGGAACCAAACCAGTGCAGAAAGATTCTCTGGAAAGTGAATATCAATAATTATCAAAAAAAAAAAAAAAAAATCAACTCACTGTCGCAAAGGGACACCAAACGTTCAAAAGGGGCAGGGCCAAAATTAAAAATGCCTATAACTCCTAAACAGAATGAGATATCTCAGCCAAACTTAGAACACTTAATCAATCTGAGGTCACAGGCAAAAAATCACGGAGTCTGGCCATTTGGTGGCACTACAAGAGGGAAAAAACATAAAAATAGCTATAACCACACAACCATTTGTCCTATCAACACGTGCACGGTCTTGGTCCGAAGTGCCACAAGTGTCTACAAGGACATTTGCGTATCTCAAAAAACATGGCTGCCACTGGCCAATGAAATTTGAGCACCTATTAGACAACTTGGTGGGCCTATGTGACAAGTGGGCCCAAATTTTAAAGAAATCATTGTGAACGGTTGTATGTTGCGTGGTTTTTTGCGTGATATTCATATAATACGATACAACTCTTAACTCCGGACAACTTTGCCTCCAGAACCACTGCTGTCAATCAGATTGGGAAGATGTTAAAAAAAAAAAAAAAAAACACTCAAAACTTCACGAAACATGGTAAGCATATGCGACAGGTGATTCTAAACAAGTATGCAAACAGTCATAAACATTAAAAAACAATATTTCTATGGTATATTACCTGAATTTGCCAAAAATGCTTTTATAGATCATCAGTTTAGGTGGTTACAGGCTTGCCAAATAATGTCTTTTTTTCATATGTGCTTATATGCATTAAAGCACATGAATCCTGGTAATTGCTGCTTGCAGCTATATTTTAAAATTAAACAAAAAAAAAACATACTAAAATATATAAATACTTGATAATTGTATGTATAAATTGGATTTGTAATGTATTGAACCCATTTAGAGATCTGGATGAAAAAAACCTAATGATTCATATCATGTCATTGATCCCGTTACATTTCTTTAAGTGTCAGGATTATGGTTTCAATGTTGGGCTTAGCAAAAGGTCAGTTTAGTTTTCTTTCTCTCTCCTTTTCTCTCAGCTAAACATCCACGTGCATATGTACAGTGGCACAGCTGTTCTCTCATCATTACCTAATCTCTGAAGAATTTTGAGCAAGCATGCCTCTGGAGCAGGGTTTATGTCATATCCCACACCACAGCGCTTTGCTTTTAATCAGAGAAACATCACATCCCACATATTTTATATGTGTGAAGTTAAACACAGCTCTCTGAGTCGACCTGTTTGAAGCAGAAATAGGTCATCTAGGGCCACTTTGTAATTATCCTCGATCAGGGAAGATTTAAAGGCTCACTCTTGGCTTAGAAACACATGAATCATTTTCAAGATTTTTAGATCGGTTTAACACAGAAAGAGGTTTTTAGAAAAGCCTGCAATTGCAGGAGTTTTCAAACTAGTTTCATACAATAAGCTTGGGTATAGTAAGCACTGAGATTTTCAACTGGGCCATTGAATTATATCGACTGATTGTTGATGTCCAGTCGTTATGCTTTGCTTAAAAATCTGTTTAATAATCTTGTGGAATGTGCTTTGCATTCCTTTCCGGCAGCTCCCGGGCAGATGAAATAGATTTTAATTCAAGGCTTCTCAATGAGGGTGTCAGTAAAAACGGTTTCTTTTATCGGTGTTTTGAACTTGAGTGCAGGTGTGTGTGTTTAAACCTTTCGTGAACTCCTTGAACAATCCCTTACACTAATTTACACTTGTAACAATAGTTAGCGTCCATTCAAGTAGTGTATATGGGTCTGTGATGAGGTAATGTTTATTTAAGGTGAGATTGCAGGTGAATAGGTCAAAAAACAAACTAACTAATAGTTATCACCTTACTTACCCAGATAATTGATTACATTGATAATTGCAAACATTTTTTTTGTATTACAAGTTTTCTAAAATGTTAGGTTTAAATATTCAAATGAGGCATTATTTAATGAAATATGCACTAATTTGCATACATTTCTAGTACAAAAATCTAAACACTGGATGAAGTCAGTTTCGAAATTCTTGTTTAATTTTTTTGACATATGTGACCCTGGACCACAAAACCAGTCTTAAGTCGCTGGGGTATGTTTGTAGCAATAGCCAAAAATACATTGTATGGGTCAAAATTATTGATTTTTCTTTTATGCCAAAAATCATTAGGAAATTAAGTAAAGTTCATGTTCCATGAAGATTTTTTGTAAAATCCCTACTGTAAACATATTAAAATGTAATTTTTGATTAGTAATATGCATTGTTAAGAACTTAATTTGGACAACTTTAAAGGTGATTTTCTCAGTATTTTGATTTTTTGCACCCTCAGATTCCAGATTTTCAAATAGTTGTATCTCGGCCAAATATTGTCCTATCCTAACAAACCATATATAAATAGAAAGCTTATTTATTGAGCTTTATATGATGTATACATCTCAGTTTTGTAAAATTTAACCTTATGACTGGTTTTGTGGTCCAGGGTCACATATTAGAGTCAAAGGTTTTTACAGAGGGAATTTGGGGTATCTCATTATCTCATAAAAAACTTAGACAGGAAACACTATATTTTTTTATCATGATTTGGGGAATAAAATGTTATGTAAAATCAAGCAACTTATATATGAACAAATCCCTCTGTAAAAACCTTCAGGACATAGACAGGAATAAAAATGTAAAGTTTGGTGTGTGTAAGCGCTACTGAAGTGGAGATTTATGCCTCAGTGAAGGAGCAAATTTTTTGAGAAAACCTTTAAAGCCTTAAAATTATGCATTGTAATTAAAATCTATTGATAAAGTGCTATAAAGTAAAGACTTAACAGTGTTTTTTGGATGTTTTCTTCCCACACTTTATGAAATCCCAGAAAGTCCAAAATCTCAAACTTGATAGGTGCATGAAAAAACAGTGTTTTTGCCTGCAGTGTCTCCACTTAAATAAGTTTCTTAAAATATCAGACAATTTGACCTTTCATGACAAGGCAAGATTAGTTCAGGGTGTAAAATGTCATTTGGTGCGACTTCCCATAAATGTAATGATATTTAAGAATTAGTAATCCAAGCAGTGTTGCCAAGTTCTCAGTTTTGCCATGGAATTTGGCAAATTTTAAACTATTGCTGTGTTTTTTTGTTTGTTTTGTTTGTGTTTTTAGTCATCCCCACCCCACCCCGTCCTGTCCTGTCCTGTCCTGTCCCGTCCCAATAGTTTTGTTACACAGACCTGGCAACCCTGAAACCGATACATAAAAAATACATATTAGCAAATTTTAGGCAAATTTTCACTGAAAAAATAGGCAGTGTTGGAGAGTAACTTAGTTGGAGAGTAATTCAATTTAATTTAATTACAAAATAAAAAAAACTCACCATGAAAGAGCTGAAAGATTAGAGATCGAAAAACAAGCTGAAACAGCATGCTTGCAATTGCGTTTTTACATTACATTCGCTTTTGTTAATACTATCGGGTAGGTGTAGTGCAGATGGTACGTTGTTTTAAAATGTTACATTTATAGTGACATTTCAAGTCAGAACTACAGTGACACATACAAAACCAACATCACATAAAACGTACCATATTTTCGTTTACATGACAGTTTGTGTTTCGTGTTTTGCAAAAAATTAAATTCCCACAAGTATGTTTTCGTCATGAGATCAGATTGTTTGCATCTGAATATTTTCACACGCATATTTTTTTTTAAGATTAACTGTTTTTTTTTTCAAAGCATTTTTCGATGCCAGTGTTTCCTGTCTTAGCTATGCAAAGATTTGATATCCAAAACAGTATCATAGCCATTAAACTATATCTTGTTATGATTTTAAATCTGTTTTATAGAACGATTTTGAAGTAAGGAGCTAAAGTCTTACATTTTACATTTTTTTTTTATAATCTTAATTCAAGGGATGAACGATTTTGAGAAGTCTGACAGTAATGAGTGCCAAATCATACTGTAAGGTTAACCCTGCAAGGTTTAAATGTTTCAAAACGATTAACAGTTAAAAACATTTGTTAGAAATTTTGGAAAAGTAATCAAAAAGCAATTAAATGTAATCAGTTACATTAATAAAACATTTGAAACAGTTAATTTATTACATAATATGGTAACTTGTAATCTGTAACCTATTACATTTCCTTCCTAACCTATTACACTGAATATTTTTCCCAATACTGTCAATAGTACGAAGCCTTTGTAATGACATATAAAAAATATGTTGTTCTTTCCCACATCTTTAATTAAGTTAATTTGCTCGTTTTAGTTAAATTGTGGCCATGTTGTACTCATTTGTTCCCTCATTCCCAACAAATTTTGTACAATGTGGCCATGATTTCCTAAAATGAGGGAAATAGTTATTAAGTCACTGCAACAAATTATATTTTGTGGCCACAACTGAAATGAGGGAACAACTAGTAAATTGTGGCCAAAATTTACAAAAACAACAATACTAATTCCTAAATTGTGTCCAGTATATAAATATCTGTACAATAACTTTGTGTCACGTTCAAACCAATCTGCTTTCTATTAGTCAACCTGGTGAACCAACATGACAAACTTTAGCCCTTCGCGAAATCTGTGTGGGCAAATTACTAATTGCGTAGATTCTTATTGAACTGACTGGATTTTTCCCATGCCCGAAAATTCGCAAAACAAATATTTATGTGACACATTATATCAAAGGCCTGCAGAGGGCGATTGTTTTTACACTTCACTGCATGATCTAATCCTTGTTTAATATTGACTAAACAACATTCAATTCAACATCAGAATGTTTTAAACTCACATTGAGGGTTTGAGCTTTTATTTTGAAAACACAACGAATAAGTAGCATATTAAGAAAGATAATGATGTATAGAGTGCTTTCACAACACGTCATCAATCGGCCATATTGGTGGCACTGAACGTAAACAGTGCCACTGATCCGAATGAAACTCGCAAATGTAGCTGATTATTCCTGCTGAAAATGGTCAATTATTGTCATGTTTTGGGCTGTACTAATCGGTCAGACCGGGAAAATTTTTTGGAGTACTATAGACTGCCAAAAGTTATAACAAATCAAGGAGAAGAGTGGAAAAAACTGTGGTTGGCCAAACTGAACCAGGATTTCCAGGGCAAGAATCTTGACAACATTCGTGTTTGTTCTTATCATTTCCAGTCAGGTAGCTGAAATACTAGGCCAATATCTTAATAATCCTGCTTATACGAATCTTAACCACCTACTAACTTTAGTTTGTCAAAATATTGCGCTCTTTCCTGCTTACTAAGTCTTTCTCGAGATGATTTAGCAGCTTCTACGTGTTTTTTCCATGGTGCAACGTTAGTGCAAACCCTCTATTCTCCTGTGTTTGCGTAGGTTTAGAAATGATTTACCTTACAAATTATGTGAAAGAGCATTATGCAACCTCAGTGGCATTTCATCAAAATCCTCTGGTTGCCCCTGGCAAACGAAAGAAAACAACAACAAACTAGCACCTGTCAGATCGTCACAAGCACCTCTGCTCACATCTGTTTTGCGAGAAGCGCGTTTGAAGTCGGCCTCTCGTGTTAATAAGCTGGCACAGTGACTTCAGCGCATAGTTTCTCTCGTCAAAGTACCACCATCACAGGTGTGTGGGCCCATATGCTGCTTTCACTGACTGGAGCCGTTCATGCCTGACTGACTCTTAACTTGCCAGATTCCCCATGAATGTGATTATATAGGTCTGCCTCTCATTCCTCTAAAAACGTGCAATGTCTCACTCCAAAGTAATGGAGTCTGAATCATATTTAAAGAGAAGTCAGGGGCCTCATTTGATCCTAAATTCCATGGATTTCAGCCTATGTTAAAAGTGACGAACAGATTGGGATTTATAAAGGCAAAAACTGACATGTACAGTTGAAGTCAAAAGTTATTTTAAATTATTTAACCAAAATAAGAGGGATCATACAAAATGCATGTTTTTTTTTTATTTAGTATTGACCTGAATAAGATATTTTACATAAAAGATGTTTACATATAGTCCACAAGAGAAAATAATAGTTGAATTTATAAAAATTACTCTGTTCAAAAGTTTACATACACTTGATTCTTAATACTGAGTTGTTACCTGAATGATCCACAGATGTGTTTTTTTAGTTAGTGATAGTTGTTCATGAGTCCCTGGTTTGTCCTGAACAGTTAAACTGCCTGCTGTTCTTCAGAAAAGTCTTTCAGGTCCCACAATTTCTTTGGTTTTTCAGTATTTTTGTGTATTTGAACATTTTCCAACAATGACTGGATGATTTTGAGATTTTGAGGACAACCTAGGGCCTCATATGCAACTATTACAGAAGGTTCAAACACTCACTGATGTTTTAGAAGGAAAAATGATGCAAAACTTCTGAACAGAATGAAGATTTGTCGTTTTTTTTTTTTTTTTTTTGTACCGCCCTTTAAAAGCTACTGAAGATACTTACATGTTCCCCAGAAGACAAAATAAGATAAATTTACCCTGACCTTCAAATTCAAAAAATTTGCCCTTGGCTCTTAATGCATAGTTTTTTCTTCTCAAACATAAGTGAGCATTTGAAACTTCCGTAATAGTTGCATATGGGTCTCTCAGTTGTCCTCAGTGTGAAAAGATGGATCTCAAAATCACACAGTAATTGTTGGAAAGGGTTCAAATACACAAAAATGCTGAAAAACTAAGGAATTTGTGGGGCCTGAAGGATTTTTCTGAAGAACAGGGGGCAGTTTAACTGTTCAGGACAAACAAGGGACTCATAAACAACTATCACTAACCAAAAAAACAGCTGTGGATCATTCAGGTAACAGCTCAGTATTAAGAATCAAGTGTATGTAAACTTTTGAACAGGATCATTTTTATAAATTTAACTATTATTTTCTCTTGTGGACTATATGTAAACATCTTTTATGTGAAATATCTTATTCAGGTCAGTACTAAATAAAAAAATAACATGCATTTTGTATGATCCTTTTAATTGTGGTAAAGTTCTGGCAAGCTTCAATTCTTAATTTCCCACTTGAGCACCACAGCTCATGCTCTAACTGCTAAGCCATGGCTCATATAAGATCATATTTACTTATAAGTGTGTTGTTGTTGTTGTTGTTGTTGTTGTTTTTCAGCTATGAAAGTGAATTCAAACCTAGCAGTCCTATTGCTGTGGATGAGGATGAAGGTTTCAGCGACTGGTCCCAGAAGCTGGAACGGAGAACACGGTCCAAAATGGAAGAGAACGGCAGTGGAGAAGAGTTACAGCAAGAGGAGAAAGACAAAGAGAGATCTAGACAAAGTGAGAAAAGCAGCTTCAAGACTTCCATACAGTACCAGCAAATACAGGACAGGGAGGATGAAGAGAAGAGGCCAGAGACGAGGAGGAGTGCTGAGAGACGTATGGAGATCAGTGAGAGGGTGAGCAGTCCAAAACCAGAGGAATGGCGTGACGACATGAGAGACTGTAAAAGACAACAGGAAATCAAACCACAGATGGAGAACAAGGTGGCATGAGAATTAGTACAGTATAATATCAGAAGTACAGTACATCATTTCACGTATGTTATTATGTCTAAATCAATGCCGTCACTCACAGGTGAAAGAGGAGAAGAAGGAGGTGAAGGTGTCGTACACGTCCAAAGTCTTCCTACAGCAAGAAAGAACGCCTAACGGCAATGGCGTGGCAGCTGCAGAGGAAATGACATCACATCTGGTCAAAACCAAAAGATCACCCAGGTAAGTTGTTTTTAAACACTTTCTCACTCTAAGGTTTTTGGGTAAATCTTGTGAAGCCATTGAATAAAAAATAAAAAAGTTATTGCGACCTTACTTCTCAGATTTGTTAGATATAAACTCGCAATTGTGTGTTATCAAGTCCGAATTGTGTAATATAAACTCGAGTTCTGAGAAATTAAGTCACTTTTTTTTCTTGAGATATCTCTCGCAATTACGAGTTTATATCTCACACTTTTTCTCAGAATTGTAAGATATGAACTTAGAATATGAGTATTAAATATGTTGTAATTTCTGACTTTATTTCTCAGAACTGTGACTTTATTTCTCAGAATTGCCAGTTTATATCTCACAATTCTGACTTTATAACTCACAATTGCGTGTTTATATCTTAATTCTGACTTTATTTCTCAGACTTCTGAGTACCAAGTCAGATTTGTGAGTTTATATTTCTCAGAATTGTGACTTTATTTCTCAGAATTGCAAGTTTTGTCTCGCAATTTTGACTTTATAACTCGCGACTGCGAGTTTAAATCATGCAATTCTGAGAAAAAAGTCAGATTTGTGAGTTTCTAGCTCACAATTCTGACTTTCACAATTCTGACTGTGATTTTTTTTCTCTAAATTGTTGGATATAAACTCACAATTGTGAGTGAAGTCAGAATTGTGTAATATAAACGCAATTCTGAGAAATTAAGTCACAAATGCGAGTTTATGTCTTGCAATTCAGACTTTTTTTTAAAACTAAATTCTGACATTTTTCTCGCAATTGCGTGTTATAAAGTCAGAATTGCTAGATATAAACTTGCAATTCGGAGAAAAAAGTCCTAGTTGCGAGATATAGTCACAATTCTGAGAAAAAAGTAGCAATTGCAAGTTTATATCATGCAATTCTGAGAAAAAGGTCAGATTTGTGAGTTTATATCTTGCAATTCTGACTTAATTTCTCAGAATTGTGAGCTTGTATCATACAATTCTGACTTTATAACTTGCATTTGTGAGTTTATATCAATTCTGAGAAAAAAGTCAGATTTGTGAGTTTCTGTCTCACAATTTTGACTTTTACAATTCTGACTGTGATTTTTTTCTCTCAAAATTGTTAAATATAAATTCGGAATTGTGAGTTAAGTCAGAATTGCGTGATATAAAGAAATTAAGTCACTTTTTTCTCGTCTCACAATTTTTTTTTTTTTTTTTACAAAATTCTGACATTTTTCTCAGAATTGTAAGATACAAACTCACAATTGTGTGTTATAAAGTCAGAATTGCCGTTCTGAGAAAATAGTCACAATTGCAAGATATAGTCACAATTCTGAGAAAAAAGTTGCAATTGCGAGTTTATATCATGCAATTCTGAGAAAAAAGTCAGATTTGTGAGTTTCTAGCTCACAATTCTGACTTTCACAATTCTGACTGTGATTTTTTTTCTCTAAATTGTTGGATATAAACTCGCAATTGTGAGTGAAGTCAGAATTGTGTAATATAAACGCAATTCTGAGAAATTAAGTCACAAATGCGAGTTTATGTCTTGCAATTCAGACTTTTTTTTAAACTAAATCCTGACATTTTTCTCGCAATTGCGTGTTATAAAGTCAGAATTGCTAGATATAAACTTGCAATTCGGAGAAAAAAGTCCTAGTTGCGAGATATAGTCACAATTCGGAGAAAAAAGTTGCAATTGCAAGTTTATATCATGCAATTCTGAGAAAAAGGTCAGATTTGTGAGTTTATTTCTCAGAATTGTGTCTTTATTTCTCAGAATTGCAAGTTTGTCTTGCAATTTTGACTTTAAGACTCAAAATTGCGAGTTTATAGCACGCAATTCTGACTTAATTTCTCAGAATTGTGAGCTTGTATCTTACAATTCTGACTTTATAACTTGCATTTGTGAGTTTATATCAATTCTGAGAAAAAAGTCAGATTTGTGAGTTTCTATCTCACAATTTTGACTTTTACAATTCTGATTGTGATTTTTTTCTCTCAAAATTGTTAAATATAAATTCGGAATTGTGAGTTAAGTCAGAATTGCGTGATATAAAGAAATTAAGTCACTTTTTTCTCGTCTCACAAATTTTTTTTTTTTTTACAAAATTCTGAGATTTTTCTCAGAATTGTAAGATACAAACTCACAATTGTGTGTTATAAAGTCAGAATTGCCGTTCTGAGAAAATAGTCACAATTGCGAGATATAGTCACAATTCTGAGAAAAAAGCAATTGCGAGTTTATATCATGTAATTCTGAGGAAAAAGTCAGATTTGTGAGTTTATATCTCGCAATTCTGACTTTATTTCTTAGAATTGTGACTTCATTTTTTAGAATTGCACGTTTGTTTCTCAGAATTGCAAGTTTGTCTTGCAATTCTTATAACATGTAACTGTGAGTTTATATCACATAATTCTAACATTATAACTCACAATTGTGAGTTTATATCACATAATTCTGACTTAATTTCTCAGAATTGTGTTTATATCTCACAATTCTGACTTTATAACTCACAACTGTGTTTATATCACATAATTCTGTCCTAACTTCTCAGAATTATGAGCTTATATTTTTATAACTTGCTTTTGCAAGTTTATATCAATTCTGAGAAAAAAAAAAGTCAGATTTGTGAGTTTATATCTTGCAATTCTGACTTTATTTCTCAGAATTGTGACATTATTTCTCAGAATTTGCACGTTTGTCTCGCAATTTTGACTTTAAGACATGCGACTGCAAATTTATATCGGACAATTCTGAGAAAAATGTCAGAATTACGATATAAAAACACAATAAAAAAGTCAGAATGGTGAGATAAAAAGTCGCAATTACCTTTTTATTTTTTATTCAGTGGCGGAAATGGGCTTCTATACTTTACTGCCACTTTTTGTCAATAAAATGCATCATTGCTGAATAAAAGTTAAATAAATAAAGTGTAAATAAATAAACGTTTTTATATATTCTTATTGACTATTTTTTTTTTTAAATACATCTTGTTAAATAGTCAAAAAAAGGGGAAATGTATGTATTGACAAAATAATTGTTTTGTTGACAGTTATTATATTTTTGATTAAGCAATGATTTAGCTTGACTAACATTTTAAGTTGTCTTTAGGGGGAAAAAAGAAGAAGAAAAAAGTAGAATTTGGTCTTGGTAATTTTAGAGGCTTAGGTCATGTGTTATAAACATGACCTAATATTGTTGCTGTCACACCCTCTGCACGTTCCCTCAGCCCCAATCACCACGATCCTCCACCAACCAGCCAATCACCACCACAGCACACCCGTGAACCATCACCAGAATACTAATCACCGTCACCTGCACCAGCAATCACCACACCCTTTATATACCTACCTCTGCCACTCACTCATCGGCTGGTATCGAAGTTGCATGGATGCTTCTCTGTGGATCTTCTCTCCCTCCTGTTGTCTCTCCTGTGCTCCTCGTGGATTCTTCCGATGTTCTCCTGTGCTCCTCGTGGATTGCTCTGATGTTCTCCTGTGATACACGTTAATCGTGTTAAAGGGAAGTGACTATTGCTAACGCTATGATCCTTATGAACTTGAACTCACCTGTTGTGTTTGTTTGAAGATTTGACCACAGAGACCTTATTTCACCCGATTGCACGTGTGTTGTACTGTGCACGTTTGTTAATAAATACCTTGAAAGATACTCACCTTCTCCCTTTGTGTGTGGTCGTGACAGGATACCAGCCCAAAAGTAATAACACACCACGTCACTCATGGAGGCGAGCGCCGCTATCACAGAAGATACCCCCGACTCCTTTTCGGATATGGTAAACGTCCTTCGTCAATCTCTACCGGCTGCTCCAACGACGATTTCCAACACGCCCCTCTCTCGCCCCATGAACTATTCCGGAGACCCGGGTGGTTGCAATGGTTTCCTCCTGCAATGTTCCCTCTATATCGAAGCCAACGCACACCAGTTTCCAAACGAAAGTTCTAAAATATATTTTATGATTTCCCTCCTCACTGGGCAGGCACTTCAATGGGCGGATGCACTCTGGAATTCACGGAGCGATGCATTAATCTCCTATAATGCTTTCGTTGCCCACTTCAAGGACGTGTTTGGAGCTGCTCTCACTCCCCTTTCCGTGCACGACGAACTGATTACTCTGAATCAAGGTACGTCCAATATTCATGATTACACCCTGCGCTTCCGCTCTCTAGCGGCCACCAGTGGTTGGAACCAAGTCGCTCTCCTAGCAGCCTACCGTAAGGGGCTTAAACCCCAGATCCGTAAGCATATGGTCATTTACGATGACGACGTACCGCTGGAAACCTTTATTAAGAAGGCAGTAGGCATTTCTCAACATCTCTCAGCGTGTCCTTCTACAAAGTCTGTACCCAGCTTCCCTCCACTCCGAACATCGTCACCCCAACGAGATGCGGAAGAGCCTATGATTACTGACTCCTATCGCCTGGATCCCGCGGAGAGGAAACGACGAATTAATAATCGTCTATGCCTATATTGTGGAGAAGCCTCTCACTTCATCAGTGCCTGTCCAGTCCGCCCGCCTCGTCCAATGGTGAGTACCGTATCTATTACTCCGGCCATGTCTCTCTTACCCCATATTACCGCTGAACTAATAGTAAACTCTCGCACTCTCCCCATCTATGTGCTCGTGGATTCCGGAGCGGCTGGCAATTTTGTTTCATCACACTTCATTGCTAAACATCGAATTCCCACCGTTCAAAATGAGGTCACCTACCAAATTACCACAATCCAAAACTCACCATTGGGCGATGGTAAGATATCTCGCCGGACCAGAAAAGTGACCCTCGTCTCCCAACACAACCACCGGGAACATCTGACCCTCCTAGTACTCCCGCGAGCCAACGTGGATGTCATCCTGGGCAGACCATGGCTCATTAAGCACCAACCCCGCATAGATTGGAGCACAGGAGAGGTCCTGGAGTGGGGCGCAACGTGTGAGGACCACGGCTACCATCCTTCCTCGTCAGATACAGAGTCTCCATACCGTCCTATCCCTCTGCACGCCACCACCATAGAGAGCCCTGCCACTCAATCCGCCACCGCCATTCCCCCCGTCTATCAGTCTTTCACCGATGTCTTCAGCAAGGAACGGGCCACACAACTACCACCGCACCGGCCCTGGGACTGTAGTATCGACCTGCTGCCAGGCGCCAAACTACCCCACGGGAAGATCTACCCCCTCTCACGTCCTGAGCAGGAAGCCATGGAGAATTACATCCAGGAGGCTCTCCAACAGGGGTTCATCAGACCTTCCACGTCCCCAGCAGCATCCAGTTTCTTCTTCGTCCCCAAGAAGGATGGTGGGCTCAGACCTTGCATTGACTACCGGGTGCTCAACGACGCCACGGTGAAATTCGCCTATCCACTTCCTCTAGTGCCAGCTGCCTTGGAGGAACTACGGGAAGCCCGTGTCTTCACCAAACTCGACCTCCGCAGTGCATACAACCTGATCCGTATCCGAGAAGGAGATGAGTGGAAGACCGCCTTCATCACCCCCACCGGTCACTATGAATATCAGGTGATGCCCTATGGCCTGGCTAACAGTCCTTCCGTATTTCAGAATTTCATGAACGAAATCTTCCGCGACTACCTCCATCGATTCGTAATCATCTACATTGACGATATCCTCATTTACTCACGTAACCTAAAAGAACATCAAGACCACGTCCGTCAGGTTCTCCAACGCCTCCGTGAGTACCAACTCTATCTAAAATTAGAAAAATGTGAATTCCATCAGCCCACCATCTCCTTTCTCGGATACGTGATCACTGCGGAGGGAGTTCACATGGAAGCCGGCAAGGTGGACGCAGTGGCCAAGTGGGCGGAGCCCAGGACGGTGAAGGAGCTTCAGCGTTTCTTAGGCTTCGCTAACTTCTACCGACGCTTTATAAAGAACTATAGCCTCCTATCGGCTCCACTCACTTCCCTCTTAAAGGGAGGTCGCCGGGTACTACAGTGGACTCCAGAGGCTCAGCAAGCCTTCGACCGTCTAAAGCTAATGTTCACCACCGCTCCCATCCTCAAGCACCCCGACCCTTCAAGGCCCTTCGTGGTGGAGGTAGATGCGGCGGACGTGGGCGTAGGAGCCGTGCTGTCCCAGTGGTCTGATGAACCCCGATCCCTCCATCCGTGTGCGTACTATTCCAAAAAACTCACCCCAGCTGAGCAGAATTATGGAATTGGAGACCGCGAACTGCTGGCCATAAAGCTCGCCCTCGAAGAGTGGCGGCACTGGTTGGAAGGAGCCCAGTTCCCCTTCACCGTAATAACCGACCACAAGAACCTCCAGTACATTCAGAACGCCAAGAGACTAAATGCCCGCCAAGCTCGCTGGTCATTATTCTTTGCCCGATTCAATTTCCACATTACTTACCAACCCGGCCACAAAAACACCAAAGCAGACGCCCTATCACGTATGCACTCACCTGAACCTACCTCTGACGATCCTGATCCAATTCTACCCCCATCTGTCTTTCTCGCACCCATACTATGGCAGCTGGATGAAGATATACGGGCCGCCACCTTCGAGGAACCTGCACCACCGGAGCTTCCCCCGGGTCGTGTCTATGTCCCAAGCCGTCTCAGACCCCTTCTGCTGGATAGTACGCACACGTCCCCCGGCTCAGGACATCCTGGCAGCAGGCGAACCCTCTCGCTCCTCCAGCAGAAATATTGGTGGCCCAACATGAGCAGGGAAGTGGAACGGTACGTCCAAGGATGTTCGGTCTGCGCCGTCAACACAACCCCACGCCGCTTACCCGAAGGTAAATTACAACCGTTACCTATTCCCCGCCGACCCTGGACACACTTGGGCATTGACTTCGCCACAGACCTGCCCCCCTCTCAGGGTTACACCACAATTTTAGTGGTAGTCGATCGATTCTCGAAAGCTTGCAAATTAATACCTCTCAAAGGTCTCCCCACAGCACTAGAAACCGCAGAGGCACTATTCCACAATGTATTCCGGAACTTCGGACTCCCAGAAGACATCGTGTCCGATCGGGGACCCCAATTCATTTCCAGGGTCTGGCGGGCCTTCTTCCAACTTCTGGGTACCACAGTCAGCCTGTCATCCGGATATCACCCTCAAACGAACGGGCAGACCGAACGGAAAATACAGGAAATCTCCCGCTACCTTCGGACGTACTGTTCCCAACATCAAAACACCTGGAGCCAGTATCTACCGTGGGCTGAGTATGCGCAAAATTCCCTCCGTCAAACCTCAACTGGTCTAACCCCATTCCAATGCATTCTAGGTTATCAACCAGCTCTGTTTCCATGGACTGGAGAGTCCTCCGAGGTGCCCGCGGTAGATCACTGGTTCCGAGAGAGCGAGAGGGTGTGGGACTCAGCGCACGTCCATCTCCAGCGGGCAGTACGGAGGCATACGGAACATGCCAACCGCCGTAGGTTACCCAACCCAGTTTACCTCCCCGGGGACCAGGTATGGTTGTCCACTCGAGACATACGCCTCCGGCTGCCCAGTAGGAAGCTGAGTCCCCGCTACATAGGGCCCTTCACCGTGCACTCACAGATCAACCCTGTCACCTACCGTCTAAACCTACCTCCACATTACAGAATCGCCCCCTCGTTTCACGTTTCCCTACTCAAGCGCCACACTGAACCCCTGTTCCCTTCCTCCACAGAGTCGGAGTCACCTCCTCCTCCCGACCCGCCAGAGATCCTTGGAGATAACATCTACCAAGTCCAAGAAATCCTAGACTCCCGGCGGCGGAACGGCCAGCTCCAGTACCTAGTGGACTGGGAGGGGTTCGGACCCGAGGAGAGATCGTGGATACCCCGTGACGACATCCTGGACCCGACTCTCCTCGAGGAATTCCACCGCCAACATCCCGAACGCCCAGCTCCCAGAGGTCGTGGTCGTCCCCGTCGCCGTTCTTGGGTGCCAGGAGTCACCCGTGGAGGAGGGGGTGATGTCACACCCTCTGCACGTTCCCTCAGCCCCAATCACCACGATCCTCCACCAACCAGCCAATCACCACCACAGCACACCCGTGAACCATCACCAGAATACTAATCACCGTCACCTGCACCAGCAATCACCACACCCTTTATATACCTACCTCTGCCACTCACTCATCGGCTGGTATCGAAGTTGCATGGATGCTTCTCTGTGGATCTTCTCTCCCTCCTGTTGTCTCTCCTGTGCTCCTCGTGGATTCTTCCGATGTTCTCCTGTGCTCCTCGTGGATTGCTCTGATGTTCTCCTGTGATACACGTTAATCGTGTTAAAGGGAAGTGACTATTGCTAACGCTATGATCCTTATGAACTTGAACTCACCTGTTGTGTTTGTTTGAAGATTTGACCACAGAGACCTTATTTCACCCGATTGCACGTGTGTTGTACTGTGCACGTTTGTTAATAAATACCTTGAAAGATACTCACCTTCTCCCTTTGTGTGTGGTCGTGACAGTTGCTGCCAAAAAAGTTGTGCCAGAAAGTTTAGAAAAAGGCTGTTAAGGGAGCTAGTGAATATCTAGTCTCATATATCCAGACCTTTAACTAATACCATAAGATCTGGCCCATTTTACTGCTTATTCTGGCCAAGAACTGTCCACTTCGACAGAAAGTCTGACTAACAAGTAAACTGACCAACCACAAATTGTTTTAGTTTTTATGTCCTATTAAAGTTAATCTGACGTGTATTCATAATAGACTGTGTGGAAAAATAATAATCTCAGGAAAAATCCAATAGTCCAACAGTAATAATTACTGATTGTTTCATAGAAATAGAAACCGACATGCCATCTGAGACTAACCCCATTTTCCTATTCTCCACTCTTCTCCAGCAGAACTGTAGATGTAGATCAGACCTTTGACACTAAGAAGGACATGCACGCTGGTTTGGAGACCGAGCTGAAGCTGGAGAAGATCAGACGTAGCCATCAGGAAAAAGAGAACCAGGAGATGGAGCAGCTACGGCAGCGTCAGGCCGAAGCTGAGCTGGAGCTGGAGGAACTAAAGAAGAAGAGAGAAGAGCGACGCAAAACTCGTGAAGAGGAGGAGCGAAGAAGAGAGGAAGAAGAACAGGAGAAACTAGCCAGAAAAGAGGTGGCTGAGTTGATTCGGTTATGGGAATGTTAAACTGTAACAGTCGTGGAACATTGTTTGAGGTCAATTGTATTAATAATTACAGGAGGACAAGAGACAGATGAAGGAAGACATTGAGAGGAGGAGGATGGAAGCAGCAGAGAAGAGAATGAAGAATCTCAACATCACTTCCACAGATGGCGATGATCCATTTAACACGCTAAACCCCATAAGTCCAACTTTCAAGGTAACTATACATACTACAGTGTCTTGCGAAATTATTCATACCCCTTCATTTTTTTTCATATTTTGTTATGTTGCTGCCTTATGTTAAACTACTTTAAATTACTTTTTCCCCCCACATCAATCTACACTCCCTACTCCATAATGGCAAAGCAAAAAATAGGTTTTTAACATTTGTGCGAATTTATTAAAAATAAAAAAACTGAAAAGATCCCATTGCATAAGTATTCATACCCATTTCTGGGACGCTCGAAATTTAGCTCAGGAGCATTCATATTGCTTCTAGATGTTACTACACTTCAAGTGGAGTTAAACGGTGGCAAATTCATTTGAATGAGTATGATTTAGAAAGGCACACACCTCTCAGAAAAGGTCTAACAGCTGAAAATGCATATCAGAGCAAAAAGCAATTCCTGAGGTCAAGATAACTGCCTGTAGAGCTCAGAGACAGACTTACGTTAAGGCAATGATCTAAGGAAGAGTTCAGAAAAAAATCTGCTGCATTGAAGGTTCACAGAAGCATTATCCATAATGGAAGACGACTGGAACAACTAGGACTCTAGAAAATGTCTGCAAGCCCCCATCCAAGCTGACAGAGCTTGAGAGGTGAAAAGGTGAGGCAAAGAATGGCAGATAATTGCCAAATGCAGATGTGCAAAGCTTGTCACATCATACCCAAAAAGACTTGAGGCTGTAAAGGTGCTTCAACTATGTACTGAGTTAAGGGTATGAATACTTATGCAATGTACTTATTTCAGTGTTTTATTTTTAATAAATTTGTAAAATTTGCAAATCTGGTTTTTGCTTTGTCATTATTATGGTGTATGGAGTGTAAATTGATGTGGGGAAAAACTAAGCAGTTTAACATAATGCTGCAACAAAACAAAATGTGAAAAAAAATGAAGGCGTATGAATACTTTTGCAAGGCACTGTATATATCTGCATAAATATTCTCAACCTTAATCTCATAATATAGTTAGTAGATGCTTTTGGATGGTATTGCCATGGAACTTTAACAAACACCATGATGCTGAATGATAACCATATTTGTTCATATGGTTCTTGGTTCTTCAAGGTTCCACAAGAAAATGGTAATTCCATGATACACTCTTAAAAATAAAGGTTCTTTTTTGGAATCTATGGAACCTTTGGAATCCAACATCCATGGAACCTTTCCATTCCACAAAAGATTCAAATTTTTTAAATCTTAATAATGAAGGTTCCAAAAGGGGGTTTTAAAAATGATGGCACAGACAAACCATTTTGGTTTCCCAAAGAACCTTTCAGTGAACAGTTCTTTAAAGGACCATTTTTTCTCAGTGCAAAGAACATTTTAAAACTCTAAAGAACCCTTTCCACTTTCCAACATTTAAAGGTTCCATAGATGTTAAACTTTCTTCATGGTACCATCAATGCCAATAAGGTACCTCTATTTTTAAGAGTGCACGAGAAACGTTCTTCTAAGAACTGTTAACAGGAAGGTTATTCGGGCAACCAAAATGGATCTTCTATTGCATCACTGTGAAACATCTGGAAACTTTTATTTTAACTTTTTTTTTTTTTTTTTTAAAAGGGGACTTTTTTGTACAACCTAGAAATGTTGTAGTGCCATCGCTCACAAATGAGCATTTCTCAGAATTATGACAAATAATCTTCTTCTTTTTTTTCAGAACACAAGCTCCATTTTATTTTGTAAGTTGCTTGTGCTTGTTGTGCTGTGAACATACCCACATGTTTGCAGTGTATAAGTGGTTGAACACAATTTTTTAGTCAAGTAACATGCATGCATCTTCGCATATTGGTCTTCACATAAGGATTGCAGGAATATTGCAGGTTCAGAACAAATTAACATGTTTTTGAGAATAACATAAAATAATTATGATCTGTAATTTTGTAAAAACGCAGAAATACAAGATGGTAATTAGGTAGCATGTCATTAGAACCTCACTTTGCAACTTGGAATGTTCTTTTTTAATTGGTTTAATTTATGTTTAGGGCATGTTTTTATTTATTTAGTTTAACTACCAAAAGTGCTTGATGAGTGTAATTTGTTTAATTGCAGCACTTGCTTTACAGTGTGTAAAAACAGCTGTGGTTTTACATAAGCACTTATTATCTTGTAAAAATTAACTCTGACTCATTTTTCCATTTCTCGACATCTCGACATTTCTCCATTTCGTTGAGTGATTTCTTCAGTTTCGGACAGAGCTGATTAGATAAACCTCTTCAATTAATGGAAAAACACGACATTCTGTGATTACTGAGCATTTGCATAGACACATTCATTAAAAGATTAGTACACATAAATAGAATTTCCTGATAATTTACTCACTCCCATGTCATCCAAGATGTTTTGACGAAGGTTTTTGAGGAAAAGATTCCAGGATTTTTCTCCATATAGTGGACTTTAATGGGGAGAAATAAAAATGTATATACTTTTTAACTACAAATGCTTGTCTTGCACTATCTCTGCAACACATGTCCATGTAATCACGCATTATGTAATCAGCTTGGAAAGGCCATGTGCGGTTAGTTCTTTGTCTTTGTACTCTGGTTCAAAGAGGTAGGGTAGGGAAAACTCCATCTCATTTTCTCCTCAAACTTCAAAGTCGTCTGACGTAGTTTTACCTTTTTTTGTAAAGGGCGTTTGACTTTTTGCAAATTCATTTTGTAAACACTGGGTTGGTACTTCCACATACGTCACATATGACTTTTGAGCATTTGTGGTTAAATTAAGCAATTTATTTATTTTTATTTTTTTAGAAAATGAGCAATCGTTTCGCTAGATAAGACCCTTATTCCTTGGCTGGGATTGTGTAGAGCCCTTTGAAGCTGCATTGAAACTTGGACCTTCAACCCATTGATCCCCATTGAAATCCACTATATGGAGAAAAATCCTGGAATGTTTTCCTCAAAAACCTTCATTTCTTTTTGACTGAAGAAAGAAAGACATGAACATCTTGGATGTATCAGGAAATTTTTATTCTGAAAGTGAACTAACCCTTTAATGGACAGGCTTAAATTTCCTAAAAACATATCAAAAATGGTAACACCATAATGGTAGATTAATAACCAGTGGTGTTTAAGCCACAACAACAAACAATCAAACCCCTAATTGTAGCATTAGGCCAGAGACCAGAGTATTGGAGACACTTGTGGAATAGGCAACCAGCAAGAAACCAACCAAAACATCTTAACAACTGTTTAGCGATGCCCTGGCAACTACACAGCTTTAATGGATTGAGGTTTGCATGGGCAAAAGTTCTGCAGACTCAAAGGGGATTTGTCTCTAGTCAAATCTTACCAGCATAAATAAAGTAAAAGTACTCAGACCATCGGTGACTCAGTCTAAACACAAACTGTAGGTCACAAGCCTAGCAAAGCTGGAATTTATAGCACGACTGACTTTTATCCACTGGTATCCAAGATCAACCCACAAAGATTGAGAACATAGTGTGAGGAGCACAAAACCTGGACCCCTGTACAAAGAAAAAACAAGTAATAAAACACCATCTTCCTGTATTAAATGGTCTGAAGTGACCATATCTGAACATCTTGAACCTGAATGTTCTTGAGGACAAAGCAGATGTACACAACCTAAACTTACAAACAACAGGAGGTGTTTCTTCTCGAGTTGTGCAATTCCTCTCAAGAGTGCACACTGCAAATCAAGCCCTAGCCCTGCTATTGAGTTTATTATACTAGTATAAGTTTAGGTGGTTTTGTTATTGTGTCAATTCCTGCTATGATATAGTATTTTATCTACTCAAAATATAAAATCGACTATACGACTGATAGTGGCTCAATACAACCTTTTTTGAAAACCAAGACATAATCGACACATATTTCTTTTGAAATAGCTGGTCAAATTAGCAACATTGGTAACTTTTTTTTGCCCTTTAACAGACTCTCAATCGCACAGATTCCTATTTACTGTGGATCGCACGCAAAATTTCGCCAAACAACAAAAGTGCATGGTACTTTTGCCGTAACATTTAAAATGTTACGTATTAGGTGGAAATTCGCAGTCTGTGTTTTGGGGAATCTGAGTTTTCCAGTGCTTGTCTGTGTATTTACGCAAGAAACAGCAGTGATTGACAGTTGAAAGTACATTCTCAGTGAGCAGAGGTTAAAAAGCCAGCGGGCCCAACGGCAACACAAGGGATCCTTTTGTGAGCCTGAAACAGGAGCCTGTTAACATGTACTTGGTTAGTCCTAGGAAGTGAGAAAATACTCGAACAGAACTACAGTATGGATTTCTCTAATTATTACAAATCCTCAAGGATGTCATATTTACACCTGCACTCATCCATTCTGCCTCATTCTTCATTCAGCAAAATTGATCAAAATGACATGCTGACCCTATAGAACCTTCTGAAGAATCTAAAGATAATCTAGAGAAGAATCTAGAAAGTTTTTAGTTTTTGCAAAAATTACTATTAATTCTGTTAACTCTGTTTTGTTGTTCAAAACATGGATTACTTTTTTTGTCCTAAGGCAAAAGAATGGATATTTTTTAGATTTTTTACTCACGTCTTGTCGATATATTGAGTTTGGAATGACCACCTTCCTCCTAAAATGACAAAAAAAAGACCAAAAAATATCATAAAAGTTGTCTATTGCTCTGATACTTTTACATTTTTTTATAGATTTTTTTTAAAATTATGAGATGGATCTCATAATTAAAAAATAAAAATAAAAATAATATATATATATATATATATATATATATATAATTTATTTATTTTTTTACATGAGTGTCTTTAAAAAATGGAGTGTCTGAGTGTCTTTAGAAACCTTCTTATGTGCGAAACTACTTCCTTCCGCCACGGATTCGAATCTCAGTTTGACAGTTAAACAGCTGAGCCCAAGCATCCGTTACTAATTCCAAAACGTCACTTTAGAACTAGTAACGAAGGAACGCTGAATTGCTTTATTTAAAGCTTATTGTATTACTGTTTTAAAAGCTCACTGTATTATGTATAGTATTATAAGAGATAGAGATGGACTGAGTGAGTGTGATTACCTGCATCTGATACAGCATTCATTCTTCAGCTCAATCTCATATTCACAATAAAACATTAGTTTTAATGTCCACCGAAGAAAGCGTTATCTTTGTCATACTATCCTTTCATCTGTTAAGGGTAATTTTTCTATGACAGCGCTGCTCAGTGAATTTGTTGGCTGCGTCTTACAATTTAAAATCTTATTTATTAAATAATAATATTTAACAAACAACAACAACCATGATAAAAGTTTCTAGCCAATTCGGTTAAAAAGTACAAAGGCAGCGCTCTGATATACAGCATTGAAGTTACATAAAATATAACGTGATGAGATTTTGCCCACAGCCCAAACTATTTGCTCTGGAACAAATAATAGATTAATAAGACCAAAGACCCGTTAGAATTAAACAAATTATATCTCATGTTTAACCACTGTAGAGACATCAGAGCCAGTGGCAAATTTCAGAAGATCTGGCCAAGGTAAGGCTATGAGCACGGAACAGCCACTGGCAACCTGGAGCCCACATCTCCGAAAACATTGAAGCAAATTTTCAGATTGACAACAAACCGCATATAGAAAAGACAACAAACCGCACACAAAAACACTATTATTTTTTAAATGATGGTAGATTTGGGCGTCCACCATAACACTTACTGTGAGAAATACTGCAAGGACCAGAAATAACTGGTGTATTTTATTTTATTTTTTTGCTGTATGCGATATTACTATATTTCATCTTTGTTTCATCTATTCACTAATATTTTTTCCCCCACGAGTGAATTCAGTTGAGAGCTGCTGTGACTGGTTCATGCAGCGAGTTGTTGTGAATCAGTCCAGTTCAACCAGATCAATCAATTCACTTTAAAGAATAAGTTCAAAAGAGCTATTCATTAATTAGTCTGATTCTTAAGTTCAACTCACTGACTCAGTGATCCAGTCATAGCAGTTTTCGAGGTTACAACTTACTGGCGGGCTAACAACCTTTAATTAAATATGACATCACTGCTGAACTTTTTTTTTATTATTATTATTATTCCAGATCACAGAGAGAACAGAATCCTTGAATCGATCATTAAAGAAGAGGTGAGTTCATTCATCAACATAAAATTAGTAACAAGACTTTCTCTACGTGACATTCTTGGCTTCAGTGAGTTTGCTATAAATGGCAGATTCTTGACAAAAACTTACAAGTATGTTGGCAAACTGGCTGTTGTCTGAAAGTAAATATTGACATAGGTGGCATAGGTCACTGTAATACTTTGTTAGTCCATCACCTTGTCAGCAATGATTTATGGGTCGGCTAACTTTTACCAGATGTGGAGTGTATGCTTTTTCTTACGATGTTATGGTGAATTGAAATAATAATTATCACCATATACATAATGTTATATCTTATTTTTTACTTTGTTTCATGTTAAATGGTTGTAACTGGTTTAATATGTAAATATTATGTATATTGTTAGAATATATGGTAGCCTTATACACATCATAAGAACATATGTGACCCTGGACCACAAAACCAGTCTTAAGTCGCTGGGGTATATTTGTAGCAATAGCCAAAAATACATTGCATGGGTCAAAATGTTTGATTTTTCTTTTATGCCAAAAATCATTAGGAAATTAAGTAAAGATCATGTTCCAGGAAGATTTATTGTAAAATTCCTACTGTAAATATATCAAAATGTAATTTTTGATTTGTAAAATGCATTGTTAAGAACCTAATTTGGACAACTTTAAAGGTGATTTTCTCAGTATTTTGATTTTTTTGCACCCTCAGATTCCTGATTTTCAAATAGATGTATCTCGGTCAAATATTGTTCTATCCTAACAAACTATGCATCAATAGAAAGCTTATTTATATGATGTATAAATCTCAGTTTTGTAAAATTTTATCTTATGACTGGTTTTGTGGTCCAGGGTCACATATTGTTAATGCATTTTGCATGTGTTCATGTCAGTATAATTTATATATTATATCTGTAGTATTTATTAATATTTTGAATTATATTTTCAGTTTTATTTGAATTTGTTTGACTGATTTTGTATTCATTTTTTATATTTCTATATACTTTATTTCTAAATGCTATATGGTTTATGTCAGTTTTAGTAATTTTAGTAGTTCCAACTTAACTTTTATTGGTTTTACTTTTACTATGTATATTTCATTTTATTTTGGCTTTATTTCAATAACATTTTTTAAACGTTTATAAGCTTTTTTTTTTAAACATGCACTTATCGAGTTTTTTTCTTCTTCCTGAAACAGTAACAGTTTCAAGAAGACCCAGAGACCTGTACTCCTGCCCAAGATTGATGACAAACTGGAACAATACACCCATGCAATCGAGGTTCATTTAACAGCCTTTTATTTTGCTATTATGTATTATAGTCAAAATGTGTACAATAAATCCTTGTTTTAGTATCTAAAGCTTGGTTTAAGAACTCTTAGTCAAACCATTATTTCAAGATGCCTGTCTCTGACAGCATTTGAATAAATGGATCAGATGGTTTATATTTAGAATAAGTAAATGGGATTTTTTCATACCTCCTCCGGAGACAGTCTATTGTTACATTTGCATTTTCTTTACAAACAATTTATCACTCTGGCTCACTGAGACTGTCCTAATGTGTTGCAGATCTCATCTAAAGAAGCAAAGATGACTAAAGCAGCAGCAGTGGACATGCCCAGTGTCTCTGCCCCTGTGGCCTCCAAAAAAAACATGTTTGAAGCAGGAGAAGCCTGGAGTCCAAGCAGCCCAAAAGGAACACCTATGAAGGTCAGAAGTTACTCAAAAAATTAGAGATTTTAAATATTGTACTGGTTGTTCTCACAGTTTAATTTAAGGGCACTGCAGCTTTCAAAGACGATAAAATCGTAAAAATGGTCCATGCTCTGTACTTCAACTATGTATGGGAGTAATAGTAGAGGAAGTATTCAGGAAAATGTCAAACTAATAAGAAATCAGCTGTTTCATAGCAGACCTTTTAAATATTATGAAGGAAAACAGTGATGTCAGGGCACTTCTATTATTGCTTTGAATGAGTCTCAGATTGTGCAAGTATTGAGGTCACGAGGCCCAGCGTTGCAGCGGCGGCAGCGTGAGATAGGTCATGTAGTCATGTAGTGTGGAACAACATCTGCTCTTTACACTTTCACATTCAGACACACCCACACTATTGGCTTGCCACAGTCTGACGCACTTAAACAACTTTCAATGGTAAGCCGTTGTGTAGGAATTCTTGTGAAATGTTCGATAATCAGTCATAACCTTATGAATTTTGCTTCACCGCTTCACCAACATACTAAGTCAAAACTAAAATTATTCAGTTTTGATATATACAGTTGAAGGCAAAAGTTTACATACACCTTGTTACCAAAATAGGAGGGTTCACAGAAAATGCATGTAATTTTTTTATTTAGTACTGACCTGAATAAGATATTTCACATAGAAGATGTTTACACATAGTCCACATGAAAAAATAATAGTTGAATTTATAAAAATGACCCTGTTCAAAAGTTTACATACTCTTGATTCTTAATACTGAGTTGTTACCTGAGTGATCCACAGCTGTGTTTTTTTTGTTTAGTGATAGTTGTTCATGAGTCCCTTGTTTGACCTGAACAGTTAAACTGATTGCTGTCCTTTAGAAAAGTCCTACAGGTCCCATAGATTCTTTGGTTTTTCAGCATTTTTGTGTATTTGAACCCTTTCCAACAATGACTGTATGATTTTGAGATCCAACTTTTCACACTGAAGACAACTGAGGGACTCATATGCAACTATTAGAGAAGGTTCAAATGCTCGCTAATGCTCCAGAAGGAAAAACGATGCATTAAGAGCCGGGGGTGAAAAATTTTGAATGGAATGAGGATGTGTACTTTTTTTCTTTTTTTGCCTAAGTGTAATTTTTATTTTATTTAGTACAACCCTTCAGAAGCTACAGAATATACTTACATTTCCCCCAGAAGACTAAATAAGTTCAATTTGCTCTGATCTTCAATTCAAAAAGTAAAAGTTTTCTCTTCAAAAAGTCAATTAAAAAAGTTTGCTCTTATATATGCATAATTTTTCATTCTGGAGCATCAGTGAACATTTGAACCTTCTGTAATAGTTGCATATGAGTCCCTCAGTTGTCCTCAGTGTGAAAAGATAGATCTCAAAATCATAAAGTCATGGGTGGAAATACACAAGAATGCAGAAAAACCAAAGAATTTGTGGGACCTGAAGGATTTTTCTGAAGAACAGCAGGCAGTTCATTACAAACAAGGGACTCATTAATAACTATCACAGCTGTGGATCATTCGGGTAACAACACAGTATTAAGAATCAAGTGTATGTAAACTTTTGAACGGTGTTATTTTTATAAATTCAACTATTATTTTCTCTTGTGGACTATATGTAAATGTCTTTTATGTGAAACATCTTATTCAGGCCAGTACTAAATCAAAAATAACATGCATTTTGTATGATCCCTCTTATTTTGGTGAAATAATTAACATTTTGCAGATTCTGCAAGGTGTACAGTTCCCCTTCGGGAACGTCGAGCTGCGTCACTCCGCTTTGGGAACGCCTCCAGCGTGCCCAAGCTCTGAATCACGTGTGAAATCAGTCCAATAGAGAGTTACGTATGACGTCACGGACGGGGTGACGTCAGGAGCCAGGAAGCTATAAAGCACATGCGGTGAATGCAGCCGGCAGCTTCTGTCTTTCAGTCGCGCTCTGTGTGAATTGTTTGTCTGTTAACACTGTTTTTGAGGCCAGTTTGCTTCACTTTTATTTGAGTGTTAACATAGATAGAGATGGGCGATAGCAAGCGTTTTAAGAAGTGTATTCCTCCGTGCCAACGTTACATCACGGCCGAGGATACACACGCTATGTGTGTTGCTTGCTTGGGAGTGAGGCATGCCCAGTCAGCCTTTGAGGAGGCTGACTGTGTGCATTGTTTGCGGCTTCCCCTCCGCACGCTTCGCTCCCGGAGGGCTCTTTTTGAGGAAGGAGCCCTCACCAGCGTTCCTCGCGGATCAGGTCCCGCTTCGGCTGAGGCTGAGCGGCGCCTGCATTCGTGGGGATCGCAACTGGATCTGGTATCGAGTTTGGAGACGGGCGAGCCCCTTTCTCCATCCTCCTCTGCCAGATCCATGCCTCTCTCTGGCGTAGAAGCCCGCTCGTCGGTTTCTTCTCGCCAGGAGGAGCACTCGCCGCTGCGTCTATCTTCCTCTGAGGAGGGAGATATGGATGTAGGCGAGCAGGCTGGAACCACGCCCGCCCAGCCACTCGAGTACGAGGAGTTAATGGAGGTGATCACCCGTGCTGTTGCCAAGCTCAACATCAGCTGGCCAGACGTGGTGACTGGTGAGCAGAAACCGACAAAGTTAAATGAGCGGTTTCTGCGCCCAAAAGCCCCACCTCCACGCCGAGGTCTGCCATTTTTCCCCGACCTCCACACTGAGGTGTCGAAGTCGTGGGGAAAGCCATTTTCGGCCCGTGTTCACGCTCAGTCTGCCTTCACATATTCCAACGTGGTGGGGGCTCGTGAGCACGGTTACGGGACGATGCCTCAAATCGAACAGACGCTTTCTAGCTATCTGTCCCCGAGTTCAGCATCGTCCCTAAAGACCTCGGCACTCCCCAGCAAGCCTTTAAGAACAACATCTTCCTTGCTGGGGAAGGGCTACTCGGCAGCAGGTCAGGCCACAGCCTGCCTTCACACCATGGCAGTGCTGCAGGCATACCAGGCTGACCTGTTGAAAGAGTTTGATGAGGGCGAGGACGGGGCGGCGGTCGATGTCAGCGAGCTGCGTCGTACCGCCGACCTTGCTCTGCGAGCCACCAAGGAGACCGCCCGTGCCATTGGGCGGTCTATGGCAGCCATGGTGGTCGCAGAGAGACACCTCTGGTTGACCCTGTCGGATATGAGAGACCACGACAGGGCCGTCCTGCTTGATGCCCCGCTTGTGCAGTCTGGCCTGTTCGGCGACGCGGTTCCCTCCGTCGTCGACAGGTTTCAGCAGGCTCGTCAACAAGCGGCGGCATTCCAGAGGTTTCTTCCTCGCCGCTCGAGCTCTGGGGCTGCTGGACGGGAGCAGCCCCGCCCGAGTGCCCGCTCCTCGTACCGAGAGGAACAAAAGCGGAGCGTTGCTACGCGGACTCCTCCTCGACATCAGGGGTCCCGTAGGCGCTCTAAGTCGGGGGCTTCTAAGCCTAAGGACGACCTGAGGGCCGTCCTTCAGGCGAAGAGGTCCTCGGCAAAGAAGCCCTGACGCCAGTGGCTCTGGGCTTCAGAGGGCAGGCCCCCCTGGGCTAGTAACATCTCCCCAGTGCCCTCTGGAGATCCGTTTGCTAACCCTGCCACCTCAGGTGCTTCAGGGCGCAGCGGTCTCCCGCGGTTTGTCCCCCCTGCATCCGCCCGTTCGCGTAGCGGGACAGGGGGACTCGCAAGCTCTAGTACCACCAGAGGTCAGCCTCGAGAGGCTGATTCCCTTAGTAAAGCATTTGGCAGCGTGGCAACTTCTGCCAAACGTGTCTCAATGGGTCCTGCAAACAGTAAAAAGAGGTTACAAAATTCAGTTCGGCGCTCGGCCGCCGCCCTTTCAGGGGATCACCACTACGGTCGTGGCCCCTCAGCAGGCTCTGGTGTTGGAACAAGAAGTAGAAACCCTTCTGAGGAAGGAGGCCATCGAGGTGGTCCCTCCTCATCTTACAGAGAGCGGCTTTTACAGCCGCTACTTCATAGTTCCAAAGAAGGATGGAGGGTTACGTCCTATTCTAGATCTCAGGCTGCTCAATCACGCAGTGCTGAGACTCAAATTCAAGATGCTTACTATAAAGCAAGTCATCTCTCAAATCAGGTCCGAGGACTGGTTTGTCACGATAGACCTCAAGGACGCTTATTTCCATATCTCCATCCTTCCACAACACAGGAAGTTCCTCAGGTTCGCTTTTGGGGGCAAAGCTTACCAATACAGAGTTCTTCCTTTCGGTCTAGCACTCTCACCCCGGACTTTCACCAAGTGTGTAGATGCTGCGCTGGCTCCTCTGCGACTCCAGGGCATCCGCATATTAAACTACATAGACGACTGGCTCATACTAGCGAAGTCGAGAGAACTGGCGGTTCGACATCGAGATGTCGTTCTCGCCCATATGAAGTCTCTGGGGTTAAGACTGAACGCCAAGAAAAGTGTTCTTTCTCCAGTTCAGAGAACCACTTATCTCGGTGTAGTCTGGGATTCAACCACGATGCGGGCACAAATGTCTCCCGCTCGGGTAAAGTCAATCCTCCATGCAGTCATGAGAGTCAAAGAAGGCCGATCACTCACTGTAAAGCAGTTTCAAGTACTGCTCGGTCTCATGGCAGCTGCGTCCAACGTGATCCCTTTTGGCCTGCTGCATATGAGACCATTACAGTGGTGGCTCAGAACCAAAGGGTTCTCCCCGAGGGGCAACCCATTCCGTTTGATCAAGGTCACGCGGCGCTGCCTTCGTGCCCTGAACATTTGGAAGAAAGTTTGGTTTCTGTCCCAAGGCCCGGTGCTGGGAACTCCTTGTCGTCGTGTAACACTAACGACAGATGCTTCGCCCACCGGGTGGGGAGCGGTCATGAGTGGCCACTCAGCCCAAGGTCTGTGGAGCGAGCACCATCTCAATTGGCACATCAATTGCCTGGAAATGCGTGCTGTGTTTTTAGCTCTAAAACACTTCCTACCAGACCTCACAGGGCACCACGTGTTAGTTCGCACCGACAACACATCAGTGGTCGCCTACATCAATCATCAGGGAGGTCTGCGTTCGCGCCCCTTGAACAAGCTGGCGCGCCAGATCCTCCTGTGGTCCCAAGGGAAGCTCCTCTCACTCAGAGCAGTTTATATCCCTGGACATCTCAATGTGGGAGCAGACGTCCTGTCGAGACAGGGGCTGAGGCCCGGGGAATGGAGACTCCACCCAGACGTGGTGGAAGTCCTCTGGAAGAAGTTTGGGAAAGCCCAAGTGGATCTTTTTGCGAGCCAGGAGACAACACATTGTCCCCTTTGGTTCTCTCTGTGTCATCCAGCTCCCCTGGGTCTGGATGCTATGGTACAGGCGTGGCCGAGGCTTCGCCTGTACGCATTTCCCCCGATCGCTCTGCTCCCGGGAGTTCTGGAAAGAGTGCGCCAGGACGGGATTCGCCTCCTGCTGGTGGCCCCGTTCTGGCCGGGTCGAGCCTGGTTCTCAGACCTGAGGTCTCTCCTAGACGGCCCGCCATGGGAAATCCCAGTCAGGAGAGATCTCCTCTCACAGGCAGGAGGGGCAATTCTGCACCCTCGCCCAGAGTTGTGGAAACTGTGGGCGTGGCCCCTGAGGGGGCACGACTCCTAGATTCCGGTCTCTCGACTGAGGTCGTTGAGACCATCCTTCAATCCAGAGCTCCCTCTACGAGAAAGACGTACACCAGGAAGTGGAATATGTTTGTCGCCTGGTGCAGGCAGCACCAAATCGAACCAGTTCACTGCCCGTTGGCTTCAGTGCTGGACTTCTTGCAAGCCCGCCTCTCGGCTGGCAATGCTCATTCTACTTTGAAGGGCTACGTGGCGGCCATAGATGCCTTCCACGCTCCCTTCGGTACTACTTCCCTTGGAAGACTTCCCCTGGTGTCACGATTTCTCCGTGGTGCACTGAGGCTGAGGCCCCCGTTGCGCTCACGTGTCCCTACGTGGGACCTGGCCGTGGTACTTGAGGCTCTTTGCAACCCTCCGTTTGAGCCTATGGAAGCAATTTCGGACAGGTTGTTGTCCTTTAAGACTGCCTTTCTGCTGGCGATCTCCTCTCTCAAGAGAGTGGGTGATCTACAGGCCCTTTCAGTGGCCCCCTCCTTTATCGACTTTGCCCCTGGAATGGTCAAAGCGTTTCTGCACCCTAAGCCGGGCTACTTACCCAAGGTGCCGTCAGCAGTGCCACGGCCCGTAGTGCTTCAGGCCTTCTGTCCTCCCCCATACACGGAGCCGGAACAGCAGAAGCTTAACTGTATGTGTCCAGTGCGAGCACTGGACACATATGTCCACAGAGCTGCCCTGTGGAGGAAGACGGACCAATTATTTGTGTGTTTTGGTCCTCACAATAGAGGTCTTCCAGCTTCTAAGCTGACTCTAAGTCGGTGGATTACGGATGCCATCTCAACTGCTTACAAGTCCTCTGGTCTTCCCTCTCCTTTGGAAGCCAAGGCGCACTCGACCCGCAAAGTTGCGGCGTCCAAAGCATTCATGTCAGGGGTCCCCCTGCAAGATATCTGTAACGCTGCGGGATGGTCCACGCCGCTTACATTTGCCAGGTTCTACGAACTGGATCTCCCCTATACTCCGGGCTCTATGGCCCTCCTCTCTGACGCTCCCTCTACGAGCAGAGCTGTCTAATTGTGTTTTACTCCAGCAGACTCCTCATGCTTGATAGCAACAACTACACTGGGCTACTTTCGCCCTTCCCAACGGGGGCTGGAGATATCATCTTAGGCTACTTTCGCCTTTTAAATACGGGCTACTTTCGCCCTCTACCCCGGGCTACTTTCGCCCTTTTCGCCACGGGCTACTTTCGTCCGTTGGCAAGTGAGACCCTCGTTTCACTCGGGCCACTTTGGCCCTTCAGACAAGCTGACACTATCTGCTCTGGGCTACTTCCGCCCATATATTCAGGTGGGCTAAGGCCCCCTCTTCTACCAGGGGCTACTGTCACCCCCTTTTAACACGGGCTACTGTCGCCCTCTACCTCGGGCTACTTCCGCCCTATTTCCAGCACGGCTGAGGCCGCAGTGTCATGCTTGGCAGCATTTATACTCTGGGCTACTTTCGCCCCTTACTCTGGGCTACTTTCGCCCTTTTCCACGGGCTACTTTCGCCCGCTTGCGAGTGAGGCTGAGGCCCTCGCATCACTCGGGCTACTTCCGCCCTGCTGATATCCATTCACGGCTGAGGCCGCTTTATGCTTGAGAGCAACTATACTCAGGGCTACTTTCGCCCCTTTTTTTGACGGGAGAGGCTGAGGCCTTCGCTCCATTCGGGCTACTTTCGCCCTTCTTCTAAGACGGCTAGGGCCGCACATTACTCAGGGCTACTTTCGCCCTTCTTTCATGGGCTACTTTCGCCCTTCTCTCTCCACCCGCTCCACACAGAGCAGGGCTTGGAATTCTGGCGGCGTGGGCATATCGTTCCCAAAGCGGAGTGACGCAGCTCGACGTTCCCGAAGGGGAACGCCTCGGGTTTCGTATGAAACCCTAGTTCCTCTAGGGAACGAGACGCTGCGTCGCTTACCACAATTCTGGCATCCCTGCAGCGCTCCTGGTGGCAGAAGCTGCCGGCTGCATTCACCGCATGTGCTTTATAGCTTCCTGGCTCCTGACGTCACCCCGTCCGTGACGTCATACGTAACTCTCTATTGGACTGATTTCACACGTGATTCAGAGCGTGGGCACGCTGGAGGCGTTCCCAAAGCGGAGTGACGCAGCGTCTCGTTCCCTAGAGGAACTAGGGTTTCATACGAAACCCGAGGCGGTCCTTCTCAAAAAATTAGCATATTGTGATAAAGTTCATTATTTTCTGTAATGTACTGATGAACATTAGACTTTCATATATTTTAGATTCATTACACACAACTGAAGTAGTTCAAGCCTTTTATTGTTTTAATATTGATGATTTTGGCATACAGCTCATGAAAACCCAAAATTCCTATCTCAAAAAATTAGCATATTTCATCCGACCAATAAAAGAAAAGTGTTTTTAATACAAAAAAAGTCAACCTTCAAATAATTATGTTCAGTTATGCACTCAATACTTGGTCGGGAATCCTTTTGCAGAAATGACTGCTTCAATGCGGCGTGGCATGGAGGCAATCAGCTTGTGGCACTGCTGAGGTGTTATGGAGGCCCAGGATGCTTCGATAGCGGCCTTAAGCTCCTCCAGAGTGTTGGGTCTTGCGTCTCTCAACTTTCTCTTCACAATATCCCACAGATTCTCTATGGGGTTCAGGTCAGGAGAGTTGGCAGGCCAATTGAGCACAGTAATACCATGGTCAGTAAACCATTTACCAGTGGTTTTGGCACTGTGAGCAGGTGCCAGGTCGAGCTGAAAAATGAAATCTTCATCTCCATAAAGCTTTTCAGCAGATGGAAGCACGAAGTGCTCCAAAATCTCCTGATAGCTAGCTGCATTGACCCTGCCCTTGATAAAACACAGTGGACCAACACCAGCAGCTGACATGGCACCCCAGACCATCACTGACTGTGGGTACTTGACACTGGACTTCAGGCATTTTGGTATTTCTCTCTCCCCAGTCTTCCTCCAGACTCTGGCACCTTGATTTCCGAATGACATGCAAAATTTGCTTTCATCCGAAAAAAGTACTTTGGACCACTGAGCAACAGTCCAGTGCTGCTTCTCTGTAGCCCAGGTCAGGTGCTTCTGCCGCTGTTTCTGATTCAAAAGTGGCTTGACCTGGGGAATGCGGCACCTGTAGCCCATTTCCTGCACACGCCTGTACACGGTGGCTCTGGATGTTTCTACTCCAGACTCAGTCCACTGCTTCCGCAGGTCCCCCAAGGTCTGGAATCGGTCCTTCTCCACAATCTTCCTCAGGGTCCGGTCACCTCTTCTCGTTGTGCAGCGTTTTCTGCAACACTTTTTCCTTCCCACAGACTTCCCACTGAGGTGCCTTGATACAGCACTCTGGGAACAGCCTATTCGTTCAGAAATTTCTTTCTGTGTCTTACCCTTTTGCTTGAGGGTGTCAATGATGGCCTTCTGGACAGCAGTCAGGTCGGCAGTCTTACCCATGATTGCGGTTTTGAGTAATGAACCAGGATGGGAGTTTTTAAAAGCCTCAGGAATCTTTTGCAGGTGTTTAGAGTTAATTAGTTGATTCAGATGATTAGGTTAATAGCTCGTTTAGAGAACCTTTTCATGATATGCTAATTTTTTGAGATTTTGAGGTTTTCATGAGCTGTATGCCAAAATCATCAATATTAAAACAATAAAAGGCTTGAACTACTTCAGTTGTGTGTAATGAATCTAAAATATATGAAAGTCTAATGTTTATCAGTACATTACAGAAAATAATGAACTTTATCACAATATGCTAATTTTTTGAGAAGGACCTGCATGTAAACTTTTGACTTCAACTGTATGTGATTCTGTAAGTGTTCTCATTTAGAAACGGTTTTATATTTTTAGGATGCAGACTGTGTGAAAGTGGGTGTAGCAAACCTGATCAACCATTGGGTGAAAGGAAGTCCAGAAGGCGGGAACAGAAACTCCCCTTCCACACCATCTGTAAGTCTATTAATGAACCTTGGAAATGTTTAAGATGGTAACCAATGTGTTGGGCAGAGTTACATGTATTTGTCCCATGATGAAATAGAATCGGAATAGAGATTTTTTTTTTTTTGAAAGACTGAGCCGTTTCAATGTGGAAATGAGTATATACAGTAAAATAACAAAGAGGTACATTTATGTTGCCCCCTTTTGGCAGAATGAGCTACTGCAACTTTACATATTTTCCCTTATTTTCACCAAATCCAGTTAATCAATCATCATGTCCAGAAAAACAGCAATGATCTTTGATGTGGATGTGTGGTTTCTAATGTTAGTGGTTAAGGCCTGAAGAAAAAAACCTTAAGATCATTACATCCAGATGTAATGAACATTGTTTGTATCAAACGTAAGAGCTTTGGAAGACAGTCTACATGATTGCATTTTAACTTTGGATGCTAGATTATGACACCTGGTTTATGTCAAACAAATAGATCACCCAAAGTCATTTACTCACCCTCATGTGATTCCATTATTTTCTTCTGTGGAAAACAAAAGGAGTAATTCTGAAGACTGAAATGGTTTCTTTTCCATGCAATTGAAATGATTGAGGACTGATGCTTTCAACTTTCTAAAAGGACAAAAAAAGCACCATAAAACACATTTTACACAACTTATATGCCAAGTCTTCTGTGAGAAACAGAGCATTTTTAACCATTTTTCATGGAAAATCTTAATATAACCCATAGCTTGCCTCATTAATTAAAGTTTATGAGAAAGTAGCCATGCCCAAGTTTCAACGAGTCTGTTTCGTTTTACATCGCCCTTAATATCAAAGAATCAACTAAATGACTCAATGATCTGGTCAGTCTGTCAGTGAATAATGAGGTCAACTGTTCAGCAGATATTGGCAGTACAACAGCAGATTTAGAAGAATAAAGTCATTTTAAACAATGCTTTCAAATGTTAATTTCCAGGATGTTAAACCTGGAGATGTTCTTCAGAAGAAGAACATGTGGGAAATTATTGGAGAAGGTTCTGCAGCCGAGAGGTCAGGACTGGGAGGAAAGGTAAATATTCACATAAAAAGCTGAAAATGATTGGTTGAGAATGAATCTCTCGCTTAATACGTCTTCTTCTACTCACCTTTTATATTTTAGGGCTCCTCCTCAGGTAAACAGTACAAGTTTGTTGTGACAGGCCATGGAAAATACGAGAAGATTTCCAAGACTGGTGATCATTACAGTGCCTACCCGAATGGAAAATCAGGTGAGACGCTTTCTTTTGTTTTACATAATTTAAAGCTAATAAAACTAAGAAGGCGTTTTAGTGTCAAAAAAAAAATAAAAATAAAAAATAAAAAATTACGAGATTAAAGTTATAATATTTAGAAAATAAAGTAAAAAAATATGAGAATAAAGTCAAAATTACGAGAATAAAGTTGAAGTGTTTTGAGAATAAAGTCGAAATGTTTTGAGAATAAAGGCAAAATATTGTGAGAATGAAGTCAAAATTATGAGAATAAAGTTGAAATATTTCGAGAATAATGTCAAAATAACAAAAATAAAGTTGACGTGTTTCGAGAATGAAGTCAAAATGTTTCGAGAATAAAGGCAAAATATTTTGAGAATGAAGTCAAAATTATGAGAATAAAGTCTAAATATTTGAGAATAAAGACTAAATTATGAGAATAAAGTCAAAATTACAAGAATGAAGTCGAAGTGTTTCGAGAATAAAGTCAAAATGTTTAGAGAATAAAGTCAAAATGTTTCGAGAATAAAGGCAAAATATTTTGAGAATAAGTTAAAATAATGAGAATAAAGTCGAAATGTTTCGAAAATAAAGTCAAAATTACAAAAATATAGTCAACGTGTTTCGAGAATAAAGTCGAAATGTTTCGAGAATAAAGGCAAAATATTTTGAGAATAAAGTCAAAATGTTTAGAGAATAAAGTCAAAATGTTTTGAGAATAAAGGCAAAATATTTTAAGAATAAGTCAAAATAATGAGAATAAAGTCGAAATGTTTTGAAAATAAAATCAAAATTACAAAAATATAGTCAACGTGTTTCGAGGAGAAAGTCAAAATGTTTTGAGAATAGTCTAAATATTTTGAGAATGAAGTCAAAATTATGAGAATAAAGTCTAAATATTTGAGAATAGTCAAAATTACAAGAATGAAGTCGAAGTGTTTCGAGAATAAAGTCAAAATGTTTAGAGAATAAAGTCAAAATGTTTCGAGAATAAAGGCAAAATATTTTGAGAATAAGTCAAAATAATGAGAATAAAGTCGAAATGTTTCGAAAATAAAATCAAAATTACAAAAATATAGTCAACGTGTTTCGAGGAGAAAGTCAAAATGTTTTGAGAATAAAGGCAAAATATTTTGAGAATGAAGTCAAAATTATGAGAATAAAGGCAAATATTTTGAGAATGAAGTAAAAATTATGAGAATAAAGTCGAAGTGTTTCGAGAGTAAAGTCAAAATGTTTAGAGAATAAATTCGAAATATTTCGAAAATTAAGTAAATTATGAGAATAAAGTTGAAATGTTTAGAGAATTAAGTCAGAATTATGAGAATAAAGTCAAAATGCTTCGAGAATAAAGTCAAATTGTTTCGAGAATAGAGTCAAAATGTTTAGAGAATAAAGTCAAAATTATGAGAATTTGTAGCAATTACGAGATAAAGTTATATTTTGAGAGTACATTCTAGCCTAAGTATTTACTTTAATACTTCAATCTTAGTAAAGTTAAAATAGTAGTACATCTCATAATTGGTACAACTTAATTCTCGTAATTTTGACTTTATTCTCAAAATATTTTGACTTCATTTTCATAATTTTTACTTTATTCTTGAAATATTTAGACTTTGTTCTGATATTTTGACTTTTTTTTCTCAAAATATCTAAACTTTTTTCTCGTAGTTTTTCGACTTTATTCTTGTAATTTCGACTTTATTCTCAAAATATTATGACTTAGAGCATAAATACTCTTTGAACAACTTGGAAAAGACACAAAAACCCAAACTGACTCACATAATTCCCTGTGTCTTATGAGATATTAAGAGTCTTAAGACATACTGAAATCATCTCACTTATGTAATTGTTCTAAATCAAAATGTTCTTGAAATAATAATATCACATAAAAAGTTAAGATGATATCTCAAGTAAACTTTGGAGAGCTAATATCATTTGAAGTAGGCTATATCTGAAAACCCTAGAAAATTATTTTACAAACAAACCACAGCAAGCTGCAAACACAATGCAAATGTTTTCATTCAATGGCTACTGTCATAAAAGTCATACAAAACATTCTCTCTCAAAACAGGTGTTTTATTAAAAAATATATATAAAATAACATTAAACCTAGTACAGTGCACCTTAGAATGCAAAGCAGTATACACAACAGCATCAGTAAAGAGAAAATGTTCTTGGTTTCTGCAACAAAAGAGCAACATGCAAAAAAGGCCAAGCCTACAAACTTAACATTACCTAAGCCTGAAATGAAAACATGCATGAGTTGGAGTTGACAATTAGCCTTCACTGTTATTCACTTAATTGCACTGAAGCAAACAGAGCATTTATATTTGAGCCCATTTTAAGGCTCCATCAGTGAAAGCTCTTTGTCAACACTAAACACCAAGTAGAGCAGCAGAGCAGTGTGCGCCATGCCTTGCTTTCAGTACTAATAAGGCTTAGAACAAATTTCCAAAACTTAGCATACTTACTGTATACATCTCTTTCTTATACTATATCTTATTTCTTTCTTCCATAGTTCACCCGTTTCACTTGCCCACCCACCTTTTAACTCGCACTCAGTTGTCCCTGCACCTTCAAAATCATACAATAGCAATTTATCCCTCAACACCATGTTTTCTTGTATATATCCTCACAAATTTGTTTTACGCCCATTAAGCACCATAGAATACTGGTTGTGGAGAAATTTTGCTGAGAAAAAGGTGTGGTGTATTTTATTGTAATTTTAAAAAAGAATACCATAAAGTAACTTGAATGGATAGTTTACTTGAAAATGAAAAGTACCCCACGATTTACTCACCCTCAAGCCATACTAGGTGTATATGACTTTCTTTTTCAGGACGAATACAATTGGAGTTATATTAAAAAATGTCCTGGCTCTTACAAGCTTTATAATGGCAGTGAGGAGAGGTTGAGATGTTGAAGCCTAAAAAATTTGCCTGTTTTTTATTAATAGTACTCCACACTGCTCTGAGGGGTTCATAAATGCCTTCTGAAGTGAATCAATGTGTTTGTGTAAGAAAAATATCCATATTTAAAACTTTGCTCTCTTGAATACACGTATGGCAGTTAGCGGAAGCTAGAGATTACAGTCTATAAAGTTTAAATGAATGATTTTCTGACACAAATGCATTGATTCACTTCTGAAGGCCTTTATTAACCTTTTTTTTTTATAATGGATGACTGAACTTTGTTGGTCTTCAAAATCACATCTTCCATTCACTGCCATTATAAGGCTTGGAAAAGCCAGAGTATTTTTTAATACAACTCTGATTGTGTTCGTATGAAAGTCATATAGTCCTAGGATGGCTTGAGGGTGAGTAAATCATAGGGTAATTTTCGTTTTTCCTATTCCTTTAAAATAATAATAATAAAAAAAACCTGCATATATTTTACATTTCCACATCCAAAGACAATCTTTTTGCTTAGATGTTCTGTCTTGGAGCAGGCTTGAATGATATCTCTTTTCTCTTTTTCTTTTTTTGGCGAAGATATTCAGGGATGTAAGTTTCATCAAAATATTACCATATTTAACATGCTTATAAAAAATGTCGAGATGAGCTTTGAAAGTCTTAGGCAATAAACTTTAATTTAAAAGCTTCAAAAGATATGATTTGTTCTTTATTCAATATTCTATTTAGCTTAAATGGTTAATGCCAATTGACAAGTAGGCAATTACCTACTGCAAATAAGTTATTGTGCATTTTACAGATAGTATTTTTTGTTTACTTGCCAGTTGACCTGTTAGAAAGTTATAAAAGCATATGTAAAGAAATGGACTGGATGATAAACAGAACTCTACCATCGCAATGAAAGCTAACAACAACCTTGCCCATTATTTATATGTTACCCAGTCAGACATCAGTGATTTAAAAAACACTGAAGCCTCTGGCTGTTCTATTAAAGTCTTTTGGTTCTTCTTCTTTATTTTTGCGGCCTATGAGTCCCATTTCAAAAACTGTTGCAATCTTTGTCGCTGGTCGCGAAGCTGCCTCTTTTAGTCGCCTGGCATCAAACCGCGGGCTGTACAGGAGAACTGGCAAACGATGCGCAAATGTGGGAATCTCTTGTGACGTCTTCTGTTCTGCCTCCATCTTCTTTTGCTCCTCAGTTTTATTGGCTTCAATTTGTTGCATTATACTCTCTTTGGTTGAGAACATTTGGAAGAGGACAGCATCCCACATTTTTGTTGCCCTTGGGGAGTCTCTACTGTCCTCGCTCTCACTAGGCTTAGCTTCGGCTTCAGACTTATTTTGCATTTCACTTACATTTTGATCAGCGCTGGCAGGGACATCTTTATTTGACGTGGGATCTGCCTCTGGAAACTTGGGCTCCTCTGCTTCAACCACCATATGTTTCTTAAGGCGAGACCAGCCACTGAGTTTCGACTTCATGCCTTTTGGTTTCTGCATCATCTTCAAGAGAGGCTCTGCAGTTGGGGAGGAGCCTTCCTCACCCTTCTCCGTCTTTTTCACTGCAGACTTGATCTCCTGTTGGGGACTAGGTTTTGCCTCCACTTTGTCAACCTTTTCAGGTTCAGCGCCCTTTATTTCAAGGTCCTTTTGGTCTTCTTTTGGTTTAGCCAGTGGCTTAACCACATCTTTAACCTCTCCTTTTTCAGGAGGTTTTTCAGAAGAAGCAGCTTCAAGCTTCTGCTTCTTAATTCTCTCTAACAAAGACATTTTTGCCTCTGTTGGCTTCTCTGGTACTTTGGTTGTTTCGGGTTTACCTTCTGGCACCTTTGGAGGTGCTGGCTTTCCCACATCTTGGCCAGATAATGGCACAGCCTTACTTTCAGGTTTCGGAGTTACCTTCACAGCTGGAGGGGTTGGTGTCATTTGGGAAAGTCTGGGAGATCCATAAGTTGGAGTTCTGACTCTTGGTGTCACTGTGCTTACTGTCTTTGCTTTTTCTTCTGATGGTGGTGTGTCAGCGACAGATACCACAATAGTTGGAATTTTAACATCAGGAATTTTTGCTTTTAATTCTGGCACAGTTGGCTTGGGAATGTCCCTTACGGAGTTAGCTTCTGGCTCAGATGCTGCCTTTGGAACCTTTAGAGGTGGAGCCACCTGGACGTCAACTTGTTCTTTAGGCTTTACCTCAGACTTGTCATTTGTCATGGTCACAGTTTCATCCGGTTGAGGTACTACTGGTTCCTGTTTTGGAAGGTTAGTTGCCTCTACACTTGGAAGGGCAGTTGGTGTAGAAATGCTAAAACTGGGTGTGTAACTCTTTATTCCTCCATGGGCAACATATTCAGCGGGAGTCAATCCATAATATGCTGGTTTGGATTTAGGTGCTGTTGGTGTTTTGGGTCTTTGACCTACAAATGTAGGGACTCTAGATAACGGTTTTTGATACCCAACTGAAGATAAACTAGGCTGTGCAGGTTCAGTCTTGAGTGTTGTTGGGGTTTCAGCCTTTGGCTGCTCATTTGCTTTAAGGTTTGGGCTTTCCTGTGTTTGGGTCTTTGGCTTTGATGACTCAAGTTTTGACAGGTTTTCTGTGGTCTTATCCAGCTTTTCTTGTAAGGGTTCAGTTGATTTGACATCTATGTCCCCATTTTGTAATATTTCTGAATGACTGGTGTCATTCACTTGGTTTGCTATTTTATGCATTTCATCTTGTGGACCAGTCAAACTTGAGGTTGGCGTTTTGGATCTTCTGCCCTCCATGTGCACAGGAGATACAGCAAATAAAAGTGGGTTTGGTCTTGAAATCTCAATTACAGATACTCTAACACGTGACACACGATCTGAGGGTGTCTTGGGTCGCCCTGTAAATGTTTTTGGTGAGGTAAAGTCATATGTAGGTGTCTTTACTCTTGTTGGTGTTGTAGCCTCCTTTGCCTCGAGTGTTGGAGTTGTATCCTGTTTTGTCTCAGGTGTCGGTGTTGTGTTTTGCTTAGTCTCTGAAGGAGTACTGACCCTTTTGATGTCAGAAGATGGAATTGTCTCTTTCTTGACTTCAGAAGTTGGTGTTTGGCTTTTCTTAATTTCTGAAGTTGGGGTAATCCTCTTGACTTCAAATGTTGGAGTTGAAACCCTTCTGATCTCTCTGGTTGGTGTTCTGTCTCTCCTTATTTCAGATGTTGGAGTCACTATCCTCCTAACCTCAAATGTTGGTGTTGGGCCTCTCAATAACTCTGCAGTAGGTGTTTTACTCCTTGTTGGTGATGCATGAGGTGTTCTCACACTTATAGTCTTTGCTGTGTAATTGGTGATTTGAGGAACTTCAAACAATGGTTTTGCTGTTCTAGAAACATTCAAAATGGTTGGCTGAGGGCTTAGAGATTTAGAGGTTACATGAGTGGTAAGATTTGAGCTGACCTCCACTCTTTGTGAAGTTTGTAGAATAGTGACCGGAGCAGTAGCAAGTCCTGGTACTGGTGAAGCTGTGTATGGAAATGCTGTAGACAGGTTTTGGGGAGCTGCATATGGTTGTGGTGAAAACCTTGCCGTCTTGCCGTAAGTGAATCCTCTGTGATGAGGATAAGGAGACGATACATGCTGATACAGTGGTCGGACATTGAAGCGTGGGTGTACCGTGCCAATGTAGAAAGGTGTCTCTGGAGTCTTAGGAGGAGTTGAGTGATCACTGTGCTCCAGGTCAGGGCTCGCTTCATTTACTGGAGAGAGGCTTGAGCGGAAGGGGACCGATGGTTGTGAGGCCTGGGCTGCAGCTTTTTTCTTCGCCGTCTTTTTGAGGAGTTTCTGGAGCCGGACATTTTCTTTCCCAGGTTTGGGAAGCAAAGGTGGGGGGTACTGCTGGGAAAGCAGGCCTGCCTGGGCAGCGTTGCCAATATTGACAGCCATTAAATCTTCAGCCCCTGAAACAAATAAATAACAGATAGTGTGTACTTTAAACACGACAATGATGAATGTTCTTGCTATTAATAGTAAAAAAAAGGTGCAAACCATTCCAAAAATGGGCAAAAACGCTTTGTTCACTAATATTGTTGTTTTCTCTCTTTTTCAGGTGAATTTTTCCAGTGATCGCTTGTGAGGAGTTCAGCAATAATTCAGCAATAACATCTTTCCTGATTCACCAAGAACACATATATACATTAACATATATGTATTACAATATTTCAAAAAAAATTTCAAAACATAAGGAAAAAACAATTACACTACATTGTATGTCCTTTAGTGTTATTCTTTTTTTAAGATTTATGTTCCATTTCAACTGTTCTAATGGCATGGCTTTGCGACGTCTTTCTACAATGTATTTGTCGCATACACAATGTAAAAAGCAAACTTATTCTCAAAAATCTGACAGAATATAAAGTCATAGTTTCTTTTCTTTTTCCTCAGTATTTTCTGCAGTATTTGTGCTGACATTATGCCATCTTCTAACAATGTATGAGTATGAACTGAATGTGAATGTCGAATCAAAGTTTTGATTTTTGTCAATTGTTTTTATATTAATTATCTATGCTATTTTTATACCATGACGCATTGTTACATTTATTGAATAGTAGATGAACAGTAGAATAATCCAAAAACATGTTCCAAAATTCCTGCAAATGATTCTTATGCATTTTAAGCCACAACCAATCTTTTAACAGTTAAATTTTAGTACAAATATGACATTGATATTCTTACCTCTCTGCTCTTGTTCTCGCATAATTGACAACACTTTTTGGTTTTCAAGAAAACACTGGAATTACTCCATTATCATATTTATAATATTAATATAAACATGTTTGTTTAGTTATGAGCATTTTGCTGCCCAGTGGTATTGAGAAAATGGTTGGTTAAAATAAGAATGTCATTTATAGGCCATTGCAACTTTTATTTTCAATAAATTTGATATTTTGTATGATTCTTAATTTGGATTTCGACTGCTTGTTCTCAATGTAAAATGGAAATATCAGAATAGTTATCACCTGATACAATGTCTCAGTTAATGGCAGTAAACTTCCACAACACATCTAGGATAGCTCCTTGGCCTAATTTTAGGGTGAAAGCAAATGAGCAAGTCATCTGCTCCATGTCACAGAGTGTGGTGCCACTTTCCACCCTCATCATAAACCAATGCCAAAAGATCTGGAGGCCGTCACTGCTTTAGCCATAGGTGGGGCAGCTACATTAAATTACATAATAAATCACTGAAAATTTACTACCAATCAGATTCAGTGGTTTCTGTTGACGCACAACCTAAGATCGTATATCACAGCTTCTAAGTTTTTCATACTGTATTGATGCATAATGTATTGATATATTTATTAGAGATTAAGATAATAGATATCTTCATGATTGAGCCGTATGGACCTTTCCTGGCTCATTTATGCAATAATATAAATATAAAGAAAGCAATTTTGGAAAAGCATACATATAAGAATAAATCTCTCTAAATTCAGCTACATTTATGCTTAAAAAATGCCACTGGAGAAAGAAAAAAATCAGTATATATTCTTCCAAAACAAGTTTTAGTATAAGCACTTTTTCATCTTATTTTAGGAATATTTAGATGTTTGACTACAAAATACAACAACTGACTACAAACTAAATCTAGTTGACTTAGGAACTATTTTCGAAAGTATAAAATACTGAGCAAAATTACTTTATTGTGTTCATATAACACAACCTTTTTGCAATACTGCAAATGTGGGCCACCTGTAAAAGCTTGTAAAAGAAGCCTCCAGCCCTGAGTGACACGAAGAGCCATATGAGAGGAGGTCATCCTTTTAAGGCCCTGGTAGGCTGGGCAGTTTGGAAAATTTCCAAGATGTAAGTTCAAAAGAGGAAAGGGCAAGAATAGCAAAGCGGTAAAATCATGCACTGCATAATTGCTTCTAAGCAACCACCTGGTGAAAAAAGTCATTGTACATGTAAAAGATACATGCTCTGTGGTGATACGCACACGCATGTGCTCAAAAAAGATAACTTACCAAGAGATGACTGTGACAGAAGACAGTTGAAGACACTTCAGACAAGGTCCCCTGTAAATATAAACATGCATGATTTATTATACATGTTGTTTAAAATAAGCAACTGCATTTGAATAAAAATACTGATTAAAAAAAATATAATTATTATTAATTTTAGCTTAACAGTGTTACATTACAATCCTTGTTGCACTTGTCAAGCTAGCCTGCAACAAACTGCTGAAGCCTTTTCCCAAAGGACAGCCATGGCATGCACTTCCACACTAGGCATTCATATAATAATAACCAGAAGACAAAAATATCACACTTCAAGCAGATTTTTCTGGTTTTATACCTGTTTGTCTGCTGTTCAGGGGTGTCCGGCGGCTGCCTGCTTGTCCCAGCTTGGACTGTCAGAACGGGAGACTCATGTTGAGTTCAACTATTCCCCCTTCCTTCAAATGGAAGGCACAGGCTCCATAGCAGTCCAAAAATAAAACCCTGAGTCCGTTACTCAGAATGCATGGCGAGTGGTGACGGTGTAGAGGGAACCGTCAGCGAAGCAGGGGGGATCCAGGTCACCTTAGATATCACCAAGTGTCCCCCTCCCCCATGACACCAGATACACACCCTTATTCACACAATCTATAAGTACAGCGCCCCCTACAGTCAAGAAGTAGCAGTTGTTTCTTGTTGTCCAACTCTTTAAAGTAGACATTCATCAAATTTGTCAAACAGGATATTAAAAAAAACATTTCATGTTGATTGCAAATGAGCACAACGTGTGATTACACTTGGATGAAACTTAATCCTGTAACCTAACTAAATACAATTCCTTCTCAAAAAATTAGCATATTGTGATAAAGTTCATTATTTTCTGTAATGTACTGATAAACATTAGACTTTCATATATTTTAGATTCATTACACACAACTGAAGTAGTTCAAGCCTTTTATTGTTTTAATATTGATGATTTTGGCATACAGCTCATGAAAACCCAAAATTCCTATCTCAAAAAATTAGCATATCATGAAAAGGTTCTCTAAACGAGCTATTAACCTAATCATCTGAATCAACTAATTAACTCTAAACACCTGCAAAAGATTCCAGAGGCTTTTAAAAACTCCCAGCCTGGTTCATTACTCAAAACCGCAATCATGGGTAAGACTGCCGACCTGACTGCTGTTCCCAGAGTGCTGTATCAAGGCACCTCTGTGGGAAGGAAAAAGTGTGGCAGAAAACGCTGCACAACGAGAAGAGGTGACCGGACCCTGAGGAAGATTGTGGAGAAGGACCGATTCCAGACCTTGGGGGACCTGCGGAAGCAGTGGACTGAGTCTGGAGTAGAAACATCCAGAGCCACCGTGTACAGGCGTGTGCAGGAAATGGGCTACAGGTGCCGCATTCCCCAGGTCAAGCCACTTTTGAATCAGAAACAGCGGCAGAAGTGCCTGACCTGGACTATAGAGAAGCAGCACTGGACTGTTGCTCAGTGGTCCAAAGTACTTTTTTCAGATGAAAGCAAATTTTGCATGTCATTCAGAAATCAAGGTGCCAGAGTCTGGAGGAAGACTGGGGAGAGGGAAATGCCAAAATGCCTGAAGTCCAGTGTCAAGTACCCACAGTCAGTGATGGTCTGGGGTGCCATGTCAGCTGCTGGTGTTGGTCCACTGTGTTTTATCAAGGGCAGGGTCAATGCAGCTAGCTATCAGGAGATTTTGGAGAGCTTCATGCTTCCATCTGCTGAAAAGCTTTATGGAGATGAAGATTTCATTTTTCAGCACGACCTGGCACCTGCTCACAGTGCCAAAACCACTGGTAAATGGTTTACTGACCATGGTATTACTGTGCTCAATTGGCCTGCCATCTCTCCTGACCTGAACCCCATAGAGAATCTGTGGGATATTGTGAAGAGAAAGTTGAGAGACCCAAGACCCAACACTCTGGATGAGCTTAAGGCCGCTATCGAAGCATCCTGGGCCTCCATAACACCTCAGCATTGCCACAGGCTGATTGCCTCCATGCCACGCCGCATTGAAGCAGTCATTTCTGCAAAAGGATTCCCGACCAAGTATTGAGTGCATAACTGAACATAATTATTTGAAGGTTGACTTTTTTTGTATTAAAAACACTTTTCTTTTATTGGTCGGATGAAATATGCTAATTTTTTGAGATAGGAATTTTGGGTTTTCATGAGCTGTATGCCAAAATCATCAATATTAAAACAATAAAAGGCTTGAACTACTTCAGTTGTGTTTAATGAATCTAAAATATATGAAAGTCTAATGTTTATCAGTACATTACAGAAAATAATGAACTTTATCACAATATGCTAATTTTTTGAGAAGGACCTGTATTTACGGAAGCCTTGGACGAAGAGTAATGGTTAGTATAAAAAGCCATCTGATTTGATTACAGCAAAAGAGCTCCTGTGTTGAATTACAAACGTCAATCTTTCGGGCATCTTTGTACCTGGGACCACGAAACCAGTCATAAGGGTCAAGTTTTTGATTTATAGATAATCTGAAAGCTGCATAAACAAAGCTTTCCACTGTTTGTTAGGATAGAACAATATTTGGATGAGATACAACTATTTGAAAACCTGGAGTCTGAGGGTGCAAAAAAAATCTGAATATTGAGAAAAATGCTTTTAAAGTTGTCCAAATGAAGTTCTTAGCAATGCATATTACTAATCAAAAAAAAGTTGATATATTTACAGTAGGAAAATTACTAAATATCTTCATGAAACACTTTACTTAATATCCTAATGATTTTTGACATGAAAGAAAAATTTATAATTTTGACCCATACAAAATATTTTTAGCTATTGCTACAAATATACCTGTGCTACTTATGACTGGTTTTGTGGTCCAGGGTCACATTTGATGAAGCTGACATTTACACTTTTTATGTTATAAACAAGAAAACCATGAAACACAAATTGCGGTGTGTATATGCGGTGTGGTGAAATGCACCAATCCTGTACTGTATGCAAAGTGATGTAAAAAGTTTCACCAGCTCACCAGTGTTATTTACATTTTTAAATATACTATTTAATATAATTAATGATTATTTATGCATTTTTATTGGTACATCAATGAATGTGCATCAACAACAGAGAATAAAGTTGAGTAACAAAGTCACATCTAATTATTGAATGGCATTTTAATTCAATTATAGACATGTATTTCTCTATTATCAACCTCATGTATTATCAACATTTACAATGAGAAAAGGAAACTCTATCTGTATGAAACACTTCCACCAGTTGGAGTACAACAACATAATTTCAAAAAATCAAACATAGTTTCATATCACTGAAGACTTCCTAACACAACATATGAGGACTTGGGAGTGAGCCCTGGAGAACACCCACAAAACTTTTTCTGATGCATCTACCCATGTTGAAAATCCCACTCACATTCATCCCATTCATAATATGTGTTAATTGTGCTTATGTAGTACCACTAGTGTTGTTTTTGGCGGCCGATTTTAGTTTTAGTTTTAGTCTAGTCTTTGTGTGAAGCTGTCATTTTAGTTTTTATTAGTTTTAGTCACGTTCATACTCTTTTTAGTCAAGTTTTAGTCGACTAAAAGTCTGAGCATTTTAGTCTTATTTTAGTCAGAATTACCCATGACTATTTTCGTCTAGTTTTAGTCGACGAAAACTGATGACATTTTAGTCTAGTTTTAGTCGATGAAAACTGATGACATTTAGTCAATTTTTAGTCAATGAAAATTGTATTTTAGTCTATTTTTAGTAATGCAATTTTATTTAACCCAGTCAATATAGTATAAGTACCTAGTAGTATAGACGAAATTAAAGTTTTCTTTAGCCAAACCCATTTCAAACAAGATTATTATATTATTGTTACCTTATAAGCTCAAGAATACATCCATTCCAGACATGGAAGATGCTCTAATTTGAAATGACAACATTTATTTTACCTACCAAACATGTTAGAAGTACACACATAGATTGAAATAAAATAAATAAAATAGCATCACATGACAATGCCAGAAAAAAAATATATATTCAAGTTTAACAAACGTGACTGCTTCTTATTCTGATTCAAAAAACACAACCCCCTTGCACAGGTTTCAAGTGTCCTTCACTTTTTTATTAAGAACAAATCATAATACAAATAAATGTACATGTGTAGTTTTGTGCATGTTCATTTTGTAGTGATACCCGCTTCGAAAGCACTTCTAATTAATAATAATATTAGTCAATTTAACAATATTCCTAATGTACTTTGATCATCTATGGCTACACAAATCATGCTTGTACTTTTAAAAGTTTATTTACAGATTAATTAATTTGTGTAAGTAAAATATTTCTTATGGTTTTCGTAGCACAAATTGATTCATTTTATGAAACTGTCAAAAAAATCGCTTTGACATCTGGGACGCTAAAGAAACGTTTTCCACCTTTGACCACAAGATGTCATTAGTGTACAACGTGTTGAAAAGCTTCGAGTAATGAAGCTTTTTGCGATACAGTTGAGGGGAACACTTTGGTGCTTCGAAAAGCTTCATTTTCCCATCATTATTAAAAAGTAGGAAAAAATGTGTGTCGTTTCTTCTTTTTCTCCCAAAGACGAACCACAGCTGACCAGCCATCGGTCCGTTTCTCTGTGTCAGACTTAACTTTGTCTGTAGTCGTCTTCTATCTAGAATAGATAATGCCGCGGGTGGGGCTTGAGAAAGTGACGTCGCCTGCGGTTTAGTCTAGAAGGGATACAGCTCTGGCTACTGGCCATGCGCACATCAATCTAAAGTTATAACATTTCGTTTCGTCTCGTTTTCGTCACCGAAAATGAAGAGACATTTTAGCATAGTTTTTATTTTGTAAACCACATTTAGTCTCGTTTTTATTCGTCAACGATATTGCATTATACATTTTATTATAGTCATCGTCACATGACCAGCATTTTCGTTTAGTCTCGTCTCGTTTTTGTCACGTGATAAAGGTTCGTTGACGACTATATTTAGTCATAATTTTCGTTGACGAAAGCAACACTAAGTACCACAGCAAATTAGGGATGCACCGAAATGAAAATTCTTGGCTGAAACCGTAAACCGAAAAAGAGGAATCCAAGGCCGAAAACCGAAACACCGAATTATGCCAATTATTAGTACCATTGCATTTATGGCTATGACTGTGTACTAATTTTATTAAAATCAAGGCATTGCAATTGCATAAATTAATATTGAAGTTTCAAAGAATAAATCAGTTATATTAATTTAAATTATTTCAGTTATATTATTCAATTATTATCAATCAAGTATTATATTACTTAAATAACATATACTTTACTGCCTTTGTTTAAATTGTTAAAATTTTTATAACACATTATCTTGTGGATCCATCAGTTCACATTTACAACTCTGTGTTTCTCTTCCAGCAGGAGGCGCTGTCAGAATGGTACACAAAGCAGAGCAGCAAATGACTTTGAAACGTGCAGCGCTCATATTTATTCAATGGATAGCCTTTTCAAGTTTCATCAAATTAAGAGCTTTAAGTCTTTCAAAAAACAACCCTTACACAATAGTAGGGGACTAAATTAATATCAGCATATGAAGTATAATCGTCTCTCATTGTCTCTGAGAGGATGCATGTCAGATGCTGAAAGCACTGTCAGTTTTTACTTTCACTTTAACATACTGCGCAGTTTTCACGTTGCTTGTGTGATATCCATTGGCTCACCTCCATGGTTTAAAACATAAATATTTATAAAAAATACAGTATATAGAAAAGACATATCTTTCAAATATTGTGACGTAACACCAACGTAAAGCCATTGTTTTTCACACACTGAAAGCCACATCTGTCTGCGCAATGCGCCGATCTCTGCTCTCATCACTGGCGGCACGCACGACTGCAGACACACCCCCTCTTGAAATTTCGGCATTACAAGTTTTGCAAATCGCTATCCGTGGGTCTTTCTCAGATATACTGAAATACGTCCACACCGCAGAAGTGTTGCTTCAGACAATACGTGCAGGCAGCGGTTTCTGTTTGCGTCAACATACTGTTTCGGCCGTGTTGTTTCGGTGATAAAAGTCTTTCTGTGGCCGAATATTCGGTGCATCCCTACAGCAAATATAGCAACACTGTCTTGACCCGCTCCTCCAAACATACACCTATGTTACATTTTCTCAAACCCGCCTCCTTCTCCTTATTCAGAGCCTGCTAGACATTTACAATAAGAAAAGGAAGCTGTATGTGTATGAAACACCTCCACCAGTTGGAGTATAAATCATATCATTTCATTTCCATCATTTCCTAATGCAACATAAGCAGACTTGGGAGCAAGCCCTGGGGAACACCCACAAACTTTGTCTGAAGCATCCATTTATTATTTCGAAAATAACACCAAAAGGCAAGCTGATCACACTTACATTCATCTCATTCAGAAAATGTGTTAATTGTGCTTGCGTAGTACCACAGCAAATATAGCAACTGTGTCTCAACCCGCTCCTCTAAACATACGCCTCTGTTACATTTTCTCAAACCTTCCTCCTTCTCTCTATTCAGAGCCTGCTAAACATTTTTAAAATGAGAAAAGGAAACTGTATTTGTATGAAACACTTCCCCAAGTTGTAGTACAACTTATATCATTTCAGTTTCATATCACTGAGGAGTTCCTAACTCAACATAAACAGACTTATGAGCAAGCCCTGGGGAACACCCACAAACTTTGTCTGAAGCATCTATTTATTATTTAGAAAATAACACCAAAAGGCAAGCTGATCACACTCACATTCATCCCATTCAGAAAATGTGTTAATTGTGCTTACGTAGTACCACAGCAAATATAGCAACAGTGTCTCAACCCGCTCCTCTAAACATACGCCTCTGTTACATTTTCTCAAACCTTCCTCCTTCTCTCTATTCAGAGCCTGCTAAACATTTTAACAATGAGAAAGGGAAGCTGCATCTGTATGAAACACTGCCACCAGTTGTAGTACAACTCATTTCATTTGACAGTTTCATATCACCGAGGGCTTCCTAACACAACATAAGCGGACTTGGGAGCGAGCCCTGGGGAACACCCACAAAACTTTTATGTGAAGCATCGATTCATGTTGAAAAAAACCACCAAAAGGCAAGCGGATCACACTCACATTCTTCCCATTCAGAAAATATGTTAATTGTGCTTACGTAGTACCACAGCAAATATAGCAACAGTGTCTCAACCCGCTCCTCCAAACATATGCCTCTGTTACATTTTCTCAAACCCTCGTCCATCTCCTTATTCAGAGCCTGGGCCAAGATCTGGACCTTCCCTTCTTAACCCTTCCCACTACGGAATCTCCACCAATGAGAGATTTTGATAGATCAAGTGTCACTATAACAGAAAGACTTTTTCATGCCTGCATGTTTGCTGAACTTTACAGCCAGTCTCCGTCAGCAGGGAGCTCACTTCTTTCAGCTTTTCTGAGGTAAGAGTGAAAAAGGGCATGAGTGCACGAGTGCAGCGGGTTGTTAAAATTGTGTAAGGGTGTAAAGACAATTTGTAAAAATTAATGTGTGAACTCAACAGGTTTCATATTGTGCAATGTATTTAATTTCATAAAAAGAAAAAATGGTCAATTATTGTCTCCAATTTTACATATAAAAAAAATAAAGCCTGGTACCTTTAAAATTACATCTACATTTAACTTACTTTAAGCTGTCTGAATGACATAATCTATTCAATCTATATTATCTAAAAATTCTATGTCCAAATATAGAAAAAAACTTGAGCTGGAACTTGGAAACTGGATCCTGAACAATGTTTGGGCCTATTAAGTGCAGCTGTCTTGTCCAAGTCAAATTCTTTTTAACCTGAGAAGTTTGTAGGGATTGCTAACATTCATTTCCTGATTATTATTCAAAAGTTAACAATTGATTTTTATATTTTGAATAATAAAACACTTTAATTATTTCATATTTTATAGAAGTTTGTATTAATTCTGTACAATGTATCTGAGTTCTGCAATATATAAAGAAATTATCCACTTATGAAGATGTTCTAAAGGAAAGTACCTGTGTTTTGATCTTTTCAACATTTCCGACAAAGCCGTGAATCTATTAGTCAAAGTGGAAAACAAACTTCCACATAAATCTGAGTTTGAGCAAGGGCGTTTCTCATTTATCATGTGTCAGCCAGTTCACAGGTCAGCTAATAATAAAATTTGGTCTAAGCTTAGCTAAAATGACTTCACACTTGCGAGAAACTCAAGAGTGGAAAAACAGCAACTACTATGAATAAAAACGTAATTGTTGCCTTAAAAGTAATGCATATTCTACTAACATAACTTTAGAATAAGTATTTGCTACGCTACATTCCTAGTCCTCATTGACAATCTTGATTATTTAATTTGGCAAAAGTCCCATTAGTTCAGCAGGTCAAGAGGGGAAAGGGAAGAGATAGTTTAATGACAGTTTTATGAATCACTATATGTATGTATGTATTCATTACACTCTTTGCAGAATTGGCTTGAGTTTTTGATTTGTACATTATTTTTTCATTTTCTTTCAGTCTCAAGGTCCACTATCACCATGTCAGACACAGAGGAATAGTAAGTATCATAAAGCTTGTCATTTTGTAATCCAGTTGAGTTTTAAAACATGCTTTTCTATCCATATTGAACTGAATTTGTATGAAATACACTAACCAGGCGTAATCAGACTTCTGTTTCTTATTTGTTTTTTACAGCGAGCATTACGAGGGTAAGTAGAATCGTTCAATGATTTCTTGTCAAATCTTTTTTGTTTTTAAACTCTAAACAATGTAAATATTTGTGCTGTGTCAGTTCATCATTTCGCCCTATGGTCTTTGTTCTTGTAAGAACATGGTGAAAGTAGGCAATCACAATGGGACATTGTGTACCCTAGTAAAAAAGTAATAGATTTAAAATGCAGTTATTTTGTATAAGTATAGTTTAAGTCTAATCACATATTTATTGACATATCGCTCAAGACTTTATTTAGAGTACTACTGTACTTGTGCACAATGCACATTTTTAATATTAAGCCTACAATATGTTTTAATGTCACTATTGATGAGGATTGTATGATTTTTAAATAATATCAGTCTTTAAATGCAAAATATTTGAAGTCTACCTAAAGTATACTTGCAATAGTTCCACTTTAGCACAGTCAGATATACTTAAGTATATCTTTAGTTGGATTTCAGCACTATTAAAGCACAATTAGCCTGCATTAAGTACAAAATTAGTTGTTCCAATTTAGCAGACTTTAAATATACCAGTTTAGTATAATAAAGTACAATTGCAGGGTACTTATAGCAAGTACGTAATATGTATATGTATTTGTAGGATACTTAGCATGGAATGACTGTATTTTAAATACATTTTAGTATATATATATTTTACTAAGACTTAGGGTAGACTTAAATGTAATAATTGAGCAATCCATGATACTGCTTGCACTGGTGATAAATTAATTTCTAAAATCATTATTGTGTAAATGCAGCTTTCATTTGTAATTGTAATGTAATTTACAATGTCAATGTAATTTAGATTACTCTTTTTATGTAATGTAATCTGACTACTTTTTAGAGTACTTTTTAGATTACTTTTTATCAAACCTTTTTGAATTCTACCATTAAATGTCATAAAACATTACCATATCTGGGTAGTAACTGATTACATGTAATCTGGATTACGTAATCAGATTAAAGAAAAAATTAAGTAGTTGTAATTACATTAAATTACATTTTTAAATACTTGTAATCAGACTACAGTTACTTTTTTATAGATTACATAATATTTATACAATAGCAATAAATCATTTATTTGTTAAATGCTTTCTAATTCCTCTTTTCCTCTCTTTCTAAATTTGCCTACTGCTTATTTACACTCAGAAAGTCTTCCAGTTTTGTGGACATTTACACACAGACTAGTCATCAGTCAGGTGGCGATACAGCATTTGACCATTGGTTTTACAAAAATCATTTCAGGTTTCAGTGTTTCAACATTGCATCGACTACTGATGAACATTAATTTTATTTGAATTATCACTCTGTATGTTATTTAACCATGTTTCAAGCCAATCAAAATATTTACATGCTTATAACTTTGGGTGTGGTCGACTTTTTTTTCACACGACTCCTGAATCCTTGCAGAGTCCATTGATACCAAACATGCCAGGTTTTGCCTTATAGTTTGTGCAAAGTTGTATTTTAGCATTTGCCAATATCTTAGAAACCGTTACTCCTACCAACATGAAACCACCGTAAAAAATTCCGAAACATAACGTACCGGCTATATGCTAAGCCCAATTGGCAAAATTTTGATTGTAAGTGGCAAAAAAATGCAAACAAAGTCAGCCACCAGTCATTTTTTCTCTTCTCATATAGAAAAATGTCTATATCTCCAACACAAAATGAGATTTTCACCAATTTTGTCACCAATTTTGTATTTGTACACTCTAAGGACACAAAGATCTGGGATTGTGCCTCTTGGTGGCACTATAATTGAACAAAACATGAAATTTCTATTGAACACAATAGAGTATTATGATATAAAATGCAACATTTTTACCAATGCATTGGTGTACCATTACAAAACTTTGCATGCACCATTGAGACCATGACCTGAAAGCATTCAAAACGTTTTGAGACAGTGCCACCTTGTGGTCAAAAGTGATAACCGATTATATTGTACTACTAGTGGTTGCTTTTATTTTTCACCTATTTTGAATCTAAAAAAGTAAATTAAAAGTAATCTAAAAGTAGTCTGATTATATTACCTAAAATGTGTAATGTAATGGCTTATGTACTAACCGTAACGGATTACAATTTGTAAGTAATCTACCCAGCTCTGAACATTACATTAGTGAGTAGTGAATAGTGAGCTGATAAAAACCTAATAACTAATTCAATCACAAAAATGTAAAATAAAAGCAATTGAAACACTTGTACATTACCAATACAAATATTTTATTTGTTTACCTGCAAGTCAGTGTGCCCATTAACCAACATCAGAGAGCTGTAAACTTGTGAATGAGTTGTTAAAATGTAAAAATATTAACTTCCTCAGCAATATTTCAAGTAACTATTTTATTTTAAGGGGTGACAAAAACGTTTGGGAATCCCTGCATTGAACGCACATTAATAAACAAGAAAACAACGACACGCCAAAAGTCTTTCAAGTTTAAAATATTATACGATTAATCCAAAATAATGTGTTTACTGTGTAAATTTTATTATATACACACACACACACACACACACACACACACACACACACACAAATGCATGTATTTAAGAAAATATGTTGTTTATATATTAAATATATATAATATAAATATATCTAAAATATATATATATATATATATATATATATATATATATATATATATATATATATATATATATATATGTAAATATTTTCAAAATAAACTGTATGTGTTTCTTTATATAATAAATACACACGCACACACACACACACATTATGTACACAAAAACGTTAATTTGGGATGTGATTAATTGTAATTATAATTATAATTATAATTGAAACACTATTCATTTTATAAACAACAAAAATGTATAAATAAATGTCAAAATATATTCATGTGAAATAAATCAAAAAATAAATACAATAAAACATTAAAAAGGGAGGTATTTCTTTTAAAAAAATGTTTTCGTTGCCAGATTCAGTTCCTTAGTATTAAAGTTGCTAATAATATCCATTCTGTTCTTGCCTTCTGTTCTTGTTTAATGCTTGCTGTCATTAAAGATGAAGGTATGTTGATTACAGATGTATTCCACTTTATTTTGTTTGAAGGGACAGCTGTGTCCCTTGTTTTAGTTGTCTGCAGTCTCCTCCTAGTGGACAACATTAATATGCCACACTAATCCAAAAATATATACAAACTAACCATAGTCCGCACAAATCTGGCCAATAATCTATTCACAGATTAGGCTTTGTAATCAAATGGGTAAAAGAGTACTAAATAATAACTACTCTGCACCTGTTTCTTGAGTTTGAGTTTTCTGAGTTGACTCTATTATTAATGTATTAATTAATGGAATTTCCTTTCCTTACAATATTGTTAACATGACAAATACTAATTTTGTGAATGCAGTGCTATACCAATTCAACTGTATTGCCCTGTGTGGATTTTTCCTATAACCCAATAACATAATTGTCTCCTATTTACTCCTAATACAGAAGAGAAGCCAAAGTTTAAGTAAGTAGCCATATTTGCATATTACAGTGAAGAAAATAGATTTTATTTTAAGATATATTGCTCATTTTAATTCTTTCACTATAGGCCATCAGCACCCAAGATCCCAGATGGTGAGAAAGTGGACTTTGATGTAAGAGTTCACATATCTAAGGGAGTCTTTTAAATACACATAAGCTGTGTATTTGTGAATAAGATAAGACAAAATTGTTTCTCGTGTGTCTCAACGCAGGACATTCAGAAGAAACGTCAGAACAAGGATACTCATGAGCTGCAGGGCCTCATCGATGCTCACTTTGAGCAAAGGAAGAAGGAGGAGCAGGAACTGATCGCCCTCAAGGAGAGAATGGTAAGGGAACGACACCCGAGAAATAAAACGTTAGCCTAACCTGATCTTCTTCAGAATAAGCAGCAGTAAATGAAAATGTGTTTTCTGCCTCTGAACAGGAGAAGCGCCGAGCTGAGAGGGCAGAGCAGCAGAGGATCCGAACTGAGAAGGATAAGGAGCGCCAGGCTAGACGTGAGGTGTGTATCACTGACCCTACGAATCTAGTAGTGTTCATTAAAAAAAGTAGGGCTACAGAACAATAATCGCGATTAATCGCATTCCAAATAAAAGTTGGTGATTATTCGTGATTAATTGTTTTGCAACCATAGACTGTAAAAAATATGGACGTAGGATCCGTGACGTCACCCGTAGGATTCTGAAGCGCTATTTTGAAGCCTAAAGTGGGCGGGAGTCGGCCGTCGCCATCTTGGAATTGCGTCACCGCGCGTCACTCCCGGATAATCAAAAATGGGCAAAAAGGCGGGACGTGGGTGGAGCTTGTTGCTGAAACCACGCCCACCTAGCGCGACAGTGGTAACAGCAGCGGCAATCCCCCTGTCACTCAAGTGACCACGCCCTTAATTATGCAGAACTTTAAGGCTTAATATAACTTAAACGGATGAGTTATAAAAAAATTCACCCCCCTCACAGTTGACATGAAGGGCAAAACTAGCTATATAGACCAAAACCATTTTTTGAACCAGGCTGTAAACATACTTTTTTCTGCTGTAAAGTTGGGCATTTTAACATGGGGAGTCAATGGGACTGACTCCCTTCTGCAGCCAGTCTCTAGCGGCCAGTCGATGAATTGCAGTTTAAGTCACTTCCGTGTTGGTTTCAATAGAGAGAGCGGGAGGTTGCCCCTTGTTTGCAACCCTAAAAAATATATTTATATATGCATAATAAAGTTTTACACATAGTTATATATACATTATATATATATATATATATATATATATATATATTAGATATAACATTTTCCCTTAATATATACTGTACATATATGTGTGTGTGTATATATACATGTATATATAAATACACACACACACACACACATATATATACAAAAAAGTTTAAAAAATATTTGTATGTCTATATATTTATACTTGTATCATTTTTATTATATAAACAAATATTTTATATATAAATCTACCATATTTTTAAAATATGTGTGTGTGTATTTATACACATAGTAAATATACACAGAACACACAAATAGTATGTAAACATAAACTTTTATTTTGTATGCGATAAATCGTTTTACAGCCCTAACCAATTATGTATAAAAATAAATATTTTATATATAAATCTAACATTTTATTTTTTCTTAATATGTGTATTTATATATACATAATATAAACAGTACAGACATATTTAGTATGTAAACATAATTTTTTATTTTGAATGCGATTAATCGCGATTCATCATTTTGCAGCCCTTTTATATTTTATATACAAATCTAACATATTTTATTTTTTCTTAATGTATGCATATGTGTGTATTTATATATACATAATATAGACAGGGCACACACACACACACACACACACACATATAGTATGTAAACATACACTTATTTTAAATGCGATTGTAAATTATAAATATTTTTTTATACAAATCTAACAAATTTTATTTAATTTCTTAATATAAATGTGTGTGTATTTCTATATACATAATATACACAGTACACACACGCATATAGTATGCAAACATAAACTTTTTGTTATTTTGAATGCGATTAATCACGATTAACCATTTTGCAGCCCTAAAAATGTATATATAAATATTTTATATATAAATCAGGCATATTTTTCCTTAAAGTATGTGTGTATTTACATAATTCATAATAAATATAAACAGTACACACACATATAGTATGTAAACAATAAACATAAACTGTTATTTTGAATGCGATTAATCGCAATTAATCATTTTGTAGCCTTAAATTATATACAAATATAAATATTTTATATAGAATTCTAACATATTTTTGCTTAATATATACATGTTTGACTGTATTTATATATACATAATAAATATACACAGTACACACACACACAGTATGCAAACATAAACTGTCATTTTGAAAGCGATTAATCGTTTTTTCAACCCTAAGAAATTATATACAAATATAAATATTTTATATTTAACATATTTTTCCTTAATATATACATGTGTGACTGTATTTATATATACATAATAAATGCACATATAGTATGCAAACATTAACTTGTATTTTGAATGCGATTAATTTGAGAATAATTGTTTTGCAGCCCTAAAAAAAAAAGTTTAAAAAGAAGTGAAAAAGTTAATTGAAGATATAGTTTAAAAATAAACATTTTACCAAAATCTATATTTTCTTCAACATAAAAAGAAGAGAAAAAAATATTCTTTAAAAAGGCTAGACAAGTTTTCATGTTTGGGGTTGCCAGATGTCAGTAATTAGAGCTTTTCTCTGCAACCTGGCAACCATGAGCACACTGAATTTTTTGGGTTTTGTTTTAACTTTTTTTTGTTTTAACTTTATCTTCTTTGTTTTAACTTTAGCCACTTAAAAACCGTGAGCACATGAAAAAAAAATTATCTTACCAAACTGGCAACCACAAGAACACGAAAAAGGATGGATCTTGATTATATTGCTTACAGTTGTGTTTGCTGAATAAACGACAGTACAAAGTCTTTTTTTGTTGTTGTTGTTTTAATAGAAAAGAAACTCACATAAATTGGAATTAATGAAATTCATATTAGGACTGTTTAGTTTTAGCATCTGAGAGAAGCTTTTGAGCTTTAGTTTTCATAATGTACTGTTAAGTGTGTTAATTTATATGATGATTTAATAAATCAGGAAACTAAATGAGTAAATGAATAAAATTCACAAATTATTTGTCAACCAAAATTTGACGAAACAAAAAAAAAGTATAGGTTGAGGACTAAGACTAATAATGCTTTTAAACGATTAATCGTGATTAATTGCATTCAAAATAAGCTTTTGTTTATATATGTGTGTGTACTGTGTATATTTATTATGTATACATAAATGCAAACACATACAGTATATATTTTGACAGTATTTACATGTATTCAAATGTATATATTTTTATTCATATAATTAATATTATATATAAATATATTTAATATATAAACATAACATTTTTCTTAAATATATCTATGCGTATGTGTATTTATATATACATAATAAATATTCACAGTACACACACATATATTATGTAAACATAAACTGTTATTTTGGATGCGATTAATCGTGATTAATCTAAAAAAAAGTCTAGAAAGAGTATCTTTTGTTAAAAACACTGTCTTTGCTGACTCTTCAGGAGGAGAGGAGAAGGAAAGAAGAGGAAGATGCCAAGAAGAAGGCAGAGGAAGATGCCAAGAAGAAGTCAGCTCTGTCTGGAATGGGCTCCAACTACAGCAGCCATCTGCAGAGGGTCAGCTCTACTACAAACACTTCAAATCAACTGAGGAGTATGGGTTGAAACAACTGTGACTGAAACCCTATGTTCTGTTGTCCTTCAGGCCGATGCCAAGAAAGGAGGCAAGAAACAAACAGAGAGAGAGAAGAAGAAGAAGATCTTGGCTGAGAGACGCAAACCACTCAATGTTGACCATCTTAGTGAGGACAAACTGAGGTGAGTTATACTCCAAACTGTTGAAGTGACCATGTTAACTGTCAGGATGGTCTTGCTTACTTATGTCTCGTGGACTTCAGGGACAAAGCACAGGAGCTGTTTGAATGGATTAAAACCCTGGAGGCTGAGAAATTTGAGCACATGGAGAGGCTGAAGAGACAGAAGTATGAGGTGAGAGGATGAATAGTGAAATAAGAGGACAGGAAGTGCCTTGTGAAATTATTCATACCCCTTCATTTTTTTCACATTTTGTTATGTTGCTGCCTTATGTTAAACTACTTTAAATTACTTTTTTCCCACATCAATCTACACTCCCTACTCCATAATGGCAAAGCAAAAAATAGGTTTTTAACATTTGTGCAAATTTATTAAAAATAAAACACTGAAAGATCCCGTTGCATAAGTATTCATACCCTTTTCTGGGACACTCGTAATTTAGCTCAGGAGCATTCATATTGCTTCTAGATGTTACTACACTTGGAGTGGAGTTAAACTGTGGCGGTTCATTTGAATGAGTATGATTTAGAAAGGCACACACCTCTCAGAAAAGGTCTAACAGCTGAAAATGCATATCAGAGCAAAAACCAAGTCCTGAGGTCAAGATAACTGCCTGTAGAGCTCAGTGACAGACTTACGTTAAGGCAATGATCTAGGGAAGAGTTCAGAAAAAAATCTGCTGCGTTGAAGGTTCACAGAAGCATTATCCATAATGGAAGACGATTGGAACAACTAGGACTCTAGAAAATGTCTGCCAGCCCCCATCCAAGCTGACAGAGCTTGAGAGGTGAAAAGGTGAGGCAAAGAATGGCAGATAATTGCCAAATGCAGATGTACAAAGCTTGTCACATCAGACCCAAAAAGACTTGAGGCTGCAAAGGTGCTTCAACTATGTACTGAGTTAAGGGTATGAATACTTATGCAATGTACTTATTTCAGTGTTTTATTTTTAATAAAATAGTAAAATTAGCACATCTGGTTTTTGCTTTGTCATTATTATGGTGTATGGAGTATAAATTTTACACATTTTTTAAAAATAAAATACTGAAATAAGTACATTGCATAATTATTCATCCCAGAAAAGGGTGTGAATACTTATGCAATGGGATCTTTTCAGTTTTTTATTTTTAATAAATTCGCACAAATTCTAAAAAACTATTTTTGCTTTGCCATTATGGAGTAGGGAGTGTAGATTGATGTGGGAAAAAAGTAATTTAAAGTAGTTTAACATAAGGCAGCAACATAACAAAATGTGAAAAAAAATGAAGGGGTATGAATAATTTCGCAAGGCACTGTACATATGCCACTGTCATAACCAGTATATGAGTCTTTGAGGTTATTTAGAGATAACCAATAAATCTATTATCTTCTTTAGGTTACTACACTGCGCCGGAGAGTGGAGGAACTCGGCAAATTGTAAGTTGCAGGTTTACTCAATGTTATGGCGCCCTCTGCTGTGCATGGCCTGTGTATATATATATATATATATATATATATATATATATATGACTGCTGTAGTGCACTGAGAAGTGTAATATGATAATATACACTATCAGTCAAAAGGTTTTGGACAGTAAGATTTTTGATGTTTTTTAAAATTAGTCTCTTTTGCTCACCAAATTTATTTGATCCAAAGTACTAAAAAAAAAGTAATTTTTAGCATCATTACACATTTACACACTAGTCACATGATCCTTCAGAAATCATTTTAATATTTTGATTTGCTTCTCAAAAAACACAGTACAGTCAATATACTTTTGGTTTATTTTAGTTATTTTGGATTCAAATTTGATTACAGCTGACAAAAACATATCATTATGATACTGTGACATAAGTGAAGCATGGTTTTGAACAACCTGGTATGTGCATGCTGTGGTGCGAAATGTAAATATAGTAATAGATAGATAGATAGATAGATAGATAGATAGATAGATAGATAGATAGATACTATTAATTAAAACAATGCTAACCTGTTGTTTCTTCACTTCTGCACTGCAGCAGCAAGAAGGGCGCCGCCGCTCGTCGCAGAAAGTAAATGCGTCGTCCTGCAGGCCAAGACCACCACAATGATGATGGACAAGATACACCACTCGATCTGTGCTGACTACACAGGTCTCCGTAGTTGTTGATCAACCCACTCTTCCTCGTCTTGGACTGTTATTTAGTTCCTTTTATGTCATGTAAATAAAGTGTGACTTAAAGCCTTTGTCAGTAGCTACTTATTCCTATTGAAACATCAATAAAATCGTTGTTTTTAGACATTGTCATGCAAGACCGTTTTTTTTGTAGTTTACCAGGGGATAATAATGTTCCAGGTTCAATATAAATTAAGCTGTATTGATACTGCATCTGAAAAAAATGCTGTAGATTAGGCCTCTGATCCAACTCGCCAAAATACCAACTCGCGTTAAATTCGCGGGTTTTATGCATCAGGATAAACGTTAAAATACGCTGTTTCTGAATGTTGTACCGCTGTTTTGTATAACCACGAGAATTAAACATCATAAGCGATGAAACTTGTGAGATAAAATCGTATTTTTACCTTATTTCTTGCAGATTTTATTCCACTTTCAAATCCTGTCACAGCGGTAAACCGTAACTTTCGAGTGACAGGCGGAAGGACACCAAGTGACTGACTTCACTTTAGTGAAATCTATAACATGTCGCGCGTTTCCAGAAGTTCATCCGCCTTCGGCTATAGTTCCAACAATTCCAATTTTCTAGCTCAAATAGCAATTAATATAAGTGTTTTAACAAAATTATGAGCTTCTCATGAATTAATTAAATCATTAATCCGACTTATAATAGCCTAAAGACAAATTTAACACTCTGAGGAACGAGTGGAAAACAAATTGTGGTAACGGACAGTCACAGATCCTGTTAATAAGCTTAACTTTTGTTTAATAAATGTGGCAGAAAGTTCCTAGATCTGCCATATATGAATTTCTTCTTCTAAATGCATGGTTTATAAAATATCTTTACAAACCACATATTGAGCATGCATGCGGCGTGCAACAGCACGTGATAATACACAATTTGATAATTAGTTAGCAACAACAATAGCCTATGATGTGAACATTTTGCAAATATATTAGGCTATATGTTGACTTGTTCTATTGGGTGACTGTATTTGATCTATGAAGTTAAGTACACAAGATGGTGCTGTTGCTGTTTCGTGTCTGTGTTCCATTATCACATTTTTTTAAAGACGTGGGGAAAACATTAAGATGATGATTATGATAAAACATTCGATGTTAAATAATTCATCTGTTATTTTAAAAATAGTAGCCAATTACTTCAGTTTTTATTAACAATATCAAACATTTTCCTGTAGTGGAAGTTTGTAGGCGAAATAATTCGATATTTGCATAAATTCATAATTGAATGAAGCCTACACGAATCAAAGTTTATAGATTATGGGTCTATTCTACTTTTCACTCGTTATCGAATCGGATTAATGTGAAGCCAAGTTTTTACCCCGTTCCATAAACGGCTATTTGCTTTTAGCTATTTTGATTGAGATGGTCCACTAGACTAGAACCAAATAACTTGGGGAAGCTTCGAGGAAAAACACAGAATTGTTCCAACTCTAAGTTAGTTCGTTAGAAAAGGACAACATGTAAACATTTAAAATATTATTTATAGCCAAACGGGTAATTTCTCTTTGTTATGAAAACTTTTTTTTTTGTATTGAATGAATTCTACCATGATGACTTTCAGAACAACAGCCTTGTTTTCAGTCCCGCTAAAGCAGTTTTGTTTGAAATTAATATTCCATAGTGTCGCATAGAATAAATCAAAACATTCCATCCAATGTTTGAGTATAAATAGTTATATTTTTATTAATCCGACATTCACTCGTTTAAGAAGTATAAATATAAAGTTGAACACAAGACACAACAAGCTAGTGTTTCAAACAGGCATCATTAAATACAATAATATGTTTGTTCGTCTCCGTCGCTTTAACAAAACAGATCTTATTTACACATGTACAAAAGTGGTCCTACTTTTCGTATCTGGATTACGATTCTCTCGCAAATAATTAGGAAATAAAAGGTGGTGGTGACAGAAAATATATTCACAAAGGGAAAGAAAAAATATGGTCACATTTTCACGTGGATACAATAATATAAATAAGCGTAGTTAAGAAACTCACTTCTGCTGATCTGCTGAGCCATTTTCATAAAGGAATTCATTTTCCACAGCATAAAAATAGATAGAAGAAATAGAAGAAAGAAAGAAAGAAAGAAAGAAAGAAAGAAAGAAAGAAAGAAAGAAAGAAAGAAAGAAAGAAAGAATTCGTTCCTACAGTTTCCAGCGGTGGATCGAAACAGTCTTTCTTTTGTCGTTAAGATCGGATTCGCCATTTTTTCTGCTGAATGTTTTTCAATTTTGTCCTTTTCAAATTGTTTTGCAATGTTGGGGATCTTTAAAGCACTTGGTAGATGGGATCCTGAGCCTGCTGTTGAGGGCAGTTGGTCGGGGACGGTGCGGGGGCCCCGGTATCGCTCAGGACAGACCCCTCCAGCGGAGAACACGGGCTTCCTTCTTGCCCCTCCGGTACCGACAGCACGGGACACGCGGGGGTCTCTGTGGAAATTCGCTCCACGATGCTGGACAGACAATCCAAGCTCGACACCACTGAGTTTTTAGTATTCCGTGCGTCAGCTGTAAAGAAATAAATAACACATTTTAATATGAATTCAAACTGGATTTAATGTGAACTTAATAATATTATGATTTCTATTAAAAAACGAACTTTGAGTCACTTAATCTTTGTTTAGTTAATTATCTATTTATTTAGTACAATGACAGTTTTCAAATCATGACCTACCATTTGGCGTGTCGTTGAAGTAAGAGCTGTCATAACGGTTCAGTCTTCTGGACTGACATGTAGGACCCATGAAATCCATCTAGAAAATGCAAAAAGTAAATTAGTTAGCAAACTTTATAAATGTGACGTTATCATTCTAAAAAGATTGCACGCTACCAAATTATAATTTGGTATTGCCAATTATTCTTTGCCAAGTTTAAAACCATTTATGAATGAACGAACGAATGAATGAATGACTAAATTAATGTACAATAAACGAGAAACTATATTAAATAATATGATGACGATAATCTCGAGCGATAATATATAAAACGAACTTCTCACCATGCCGTCAGAGCAGTTGGATCTCGGACTGGAGGCATCGGAGTCTCCACTGTAATGTTCCAGAACAGGGTAGTAGTTGTCCTCTTGACTTCTTAGCAGCGCTTGGAGAGACTCAATGTAACTAATGGCGTTTCTCAGAATCTCCACTTTGGGCAGCCTCTGGTTGGGGTTGGTGGACGTGCATCTCTTGAGGGTCTCGAAAGCATCGTTGACTTTGCTGAGTCTTCTCCTCTCCCTCATGGTGGCGGCTTTGCGGCGGTCGGCGTTGGTGGTTTTCCTCTTGCAGGCTTTGCATGCCCACAGCAGGCACCTGCCGGCCTGATGATGCCCGCTGGGCGCCCTGACGTGCTCGTCCTCGATGTGGTGATGCTCGTCGGGCTTGAGCAGGCTCACGTGGACGAGCCTGGGGTCCAGGTCTTCAAAGAAGTGCATGTCGTTGGTGTTGAAGCAAGGGTCGTCGTAGAAATCATCAGCTGATGGGATGGGGAAGGGAATATCCGACAACTCCATCTTTATGTGTTATAGGGTAAAAAACAATTGGATAGGCTTATACTTGAATGCTTCCCAAGTAGTAAAGTTTTTAAGGATTTAGGAATATTAAGACAAATTCCTTCCGATCCTGATACAATATTGCTCTAGTCAACCTTTACAAATCGCAGATCCTGGAAAGGTTTCTTTGCTTGTACCCTTCAGGTACTTGTTGCTGGTGAGAGATCACGGCCTGGTTATATTCAGCTCAGCCGGTCGGGGGCGTGTCCTACAGAAGACAGTTTGACCAATGAACGAGTGAGAGAGAGAGAGAGAGAGAGGGCGTGGTTTTGACGGCCTGGCACTTCGGCTAATGACGGGGCCATAAAAATGTTAAAATGATGGATTAATTTATAAATAATGGTAAAAGTTGCTCTTATTGCTTTGCTTTGTTAAGTTTAGTATGTATATTTGATTGAAATAACTTGTGTGATTATTTGTCATCAAGTCAAAGAGTTTGGCTTAGAATTAACTTCTTCCTGAATGTTCCCAAGAAACATTTGAGAAAGGACTCACCTTTTATGTTTCAGTGTATCTTTCAGCTATCATTTGTTGATTAATAAGTAGCCTACATAACTTACTAGTACTTACTATGATAAGACGATAAACAACAGTTCATTAATACCCTAACAGAACAGAAAAAAAAGCTGTTAGCCTAACGTTTTGTTTTGGTTTCCAGTGCTACATGCATAAGATGTTCATAGTGTTCAATCGAAAATCTCAAACGAACACGAGTGATAACTCAAAATATCGTTGAAATACATTGAAATGCGTGCACATGTTTATAGCAGCTTAGGCTTAAATGTAGCCTATTGAATAGATGCTCATTTGTTCAAAACTGAGGGGAAAAACGCACACTAAATATTTTTTTGCATTAGATCAGTTGTAAAACATTGGAACTCTGCAACACTCAAACATACTGTTCATTTGCTTTAATTAGGCCTATGAAACACGCAAACGTACGCACAACAAGGACAGATTGCAAATGTTTTCTTTTCTTTTATTTTTTTCCCATTGTGCACTTTGTATATTTATTACAGGAGAATCAATTATCTAAAGTTCATTTCTTGCACGATCTAAAGTTCATGATGGGGCTCATTTTATTTAGCGTTTCTTACAATAGTTGATAGACGCACAATAGTCCAACAATAGGGGGCGTTAAAGAGCCAGATGAGAGTTAAAAACTACTTTTCTGTTTGAATAGCCCCAAATGTGTGTGTGAGAGAGATAGAGAAAGCGAGTATGTGTGTGTGTTAGAGAGAGAGATAGAGAGAAAGCGAGTATGTGTGTGTGTTTGTGTATGTGTACCTACTTAACCTTATTTTGGGGACAAATTTTACCCAAGAGTGAGCAAAACCTGACAAAATTGCTAAAAAATCTCTCTGGGTATGTCCTGATTTGTAAAACTGGTTCAAAAAATAAAGTAAACAAAGTTGTTTGAAATTGTTAAAATGCAGAACGTTTTCTGTTAGGGTTTAGGTTAGAAAAAGTATAACTATCTGTATATAAAAACAATAGAAGTCTATGCAATGACCCCATTTTAGCTAAGTAAACATTTGTGTTTGTGTGTGTTCCTCATTCTCTCTTATTCGTACGTTTTACCTCAACACAGGCTGCTAAATATTGCAACTTTTCAACATATATTCTAAGATTTTATGATCAAAAGTCTACAATAATAACACCTCCCAGATAGCATACATCTGCAAGATGTCTGTTAAAGATCTCTTGATCTGGAAAGCATCTGCTGTGTACAAACATCTGGCAGATGTCTGTAAGATATCAGTTTTACCTACATTCTGATTGAAGAACATCTTAAAGACATCTAATAGACATCTATTTGACATCTGATAGGAAACGTCCAATAGACGTATTGCAGATGAGAAAACTATGTCTTTCAGATGTCTTGCAGATGTAAATAGATGTCTCCGAGATGTACGTGTGCTATCAGGGTTATAGCACACGTACATCGCGGGGACGTCTATTTGACGTCTGCATTTACATCTAAAAGACGTTTGTACACAGAAGATGCTTCAGGAGATTTTTAACAGACATCTTGCAGACGTACGTGTGCTATCTGGAAACTCATTTGTCACATAACTTGACAATTACATGAACAAAATCATATTTTACTGCATTTCTTTTACGGTAACTTCTTATGCTATAAAGAAAAAACACCCAACGGCATATAAAATGTGGACAGTGTTTATTAAAATCAGTGCAGGATAATATTCAAAAGTCAAAACCTAAAAAGACAAGGTAAAATATAATGAAATGCAGTCAAATCTCCCCCCCAAAAAATACAAATATATAATTTTCATTTGAAATAATGCTTGCCAAACAAAGACATGCTAATGTAAAATATATATTTACTTTTTTGCTTACACAAAAAATAGGCAATAGGTTTTATTAAAAAAAAAAAAATACAATTCTCACACACAAGATAAACAGGCCAATGCAGTGTTCCCTATACTGTATAAATGTGATACACTAATTAAAAAAACTGTTACTGAAAAACATCTTGATTTTACTGGAATGACATTAAAATAATATCTACAACTGGAGTGACTTGTTACATACAAAACTGGCACTATTGTGAGTGCATGTCTGCACTTTATTTTCCCACTTGGACCAATATATAATCTGTCTCCATGTATTCTAAAAAAAAAAAAGTAGGTGTAGGATTTACATTTTCAGTCTAGGAAATTTCACAAATAATTACAAAGAAATGGCGAGTAACACACTGAATTAAACATGACATTTTAAAGCTTTGAAAAACTGAAATAGTATATTATATGTGACTCTGGACCACGAAACAATACAGCTATTTGAAAATTGGAAATCTAAGAGTGCAAAAAATCTACATATTGAGAAAATTGCCTTTAAAGTTGTCCAAATGAAGTTCTTGGCAAAGCATATTACTAATCAAAAATTAAGTTTTGATATATTTACGGTAATAAATTGACAAAATATCTTCATGGAACATGATCTTTACTTAATATCCTAATGATTTTTGGCATAAAAGAAAAAACGGTAATTTTAACCCATACAATGTTTTTTTTTGGCTATTGCTACAAATATACCTGTGCTACTTAAGACTGCTTTTGTGATCCAGAGTCACATATAGTAAATAACACTTGTTGCACTGCAAACATGGTTCCCAATGGACCACAAAGAGGAAGTCTAAGCATTCGTCAGCGTCTCCTGTAGCCGGTCGATAAGATACTCGCCGAAGCCACCGGCGCAGTCATTGGTGCAGCCCGCTCTGCGCGCGCTGGTCAAGAGGTCACTGACGAGCTTGACCTTTGGGACGAGGGGCTGAATGAACTGACTTTTGATTACACTGGCAGTGTGTGGATCTCCGTACTCATGCGCCAGCTGATTCAGCTCCAGCATGACGCTCATCTCCTCCTTCCACTGGTTGAGCATGATCTCCAAAGCAGGAAGGATGGCACAAACCTCTTCAGTGCCTGGCCTCTGTAAATGTTGCATATTGAAAGTTAAATACAGAATTATTCAGTTCTGGATGCTGATTGGTCAGTGCACTCTTCTGAAATGTAATAGCCCCCTACAGGCGCTTGGACTTCACAGGCGCATGTGAGGGAAGCCCGTGATTCCCCCACATGTGAGGAAGTCTGTGTCAAGTGTGCCATTTGGGACAGGGCTGATATAGCTTGGCCTTGAGTGGCGTTGAGGTTACATGTGATTTTCTTATTTAAAATTTGTCTAATTGGCTATTCATCATGGTGAAAACACTGCAAATCATGGGGCCAGTGATGATAAAAGTGTCCAAGATGAAGCAAATCTTTTGCCAAGTACTTTGAAATGTACCTTTTATATTCATGTTGGTTTCATATGGTTACGTTTTTTTTTTTACTTTTTAAAGAAAAGCACTTTACAATAAGGTTCATTAGTTAACATGAACTAAAAATGAACAATACTTCTAATGTTAAAGGAGTGGTTCACTTTCAGAACAAAAATTTACAGATAATGTACTCACCCCCTTGTCATCCAAGAGGTTCATGTCTTTCTTTCTTTAGTCGTAAGGAAATTATGTTTCTTGAGGAAAACATTTCAGGATTTCTCTCCATATAATGGACTTCTATGGTGCCCCCGAGTTTGAACTTTCAAAATGCAGCTTCAAAGGGCTCTAAACGATCCCAGCAGAGAAAAGAAGGCTCTTATCTAGCAAAACGATGAGTTATTTTCTAAAAAAAACAAACAAAAAAAAATTTATATACTCTTTAACCTCAAATGCTCTTCTTTTCTAGCTCTGCAAGACGAGTGTTTGAGATTAAAAAGTATATAAATTTTTAAATGTTTTCAGAAAATAACCGATCGTTTTACTAGATAAGACCCTTCTTCCTCGGCTGGGATCGTTTAGAGCCCTTTGAACTGCATTTAAACTGCATTTTGGAAGTTCAAACTCAGGGGCACCATAGAAGTCCATTATATGGAGAGAAATCCTGAAATGTTTTCCTCAAAAAAACACCATTTTGTTATGACTGAAGAAAGAAAGACATGAACATCTTGGATGACAAGGGGGTGAGTACATTATCTGTAAATTTTTGATCTGAAAGCGAACTACTCCTTTAATTTCAGCATTTACTAATACATTATTAACATTAGTTAATGCACATTGAACTAACATGAACAAACAATGAACGACTGTATTTTTTTAACTAACATTACCGACGTTTATAAATAGTGTAATAAATGAGTTTTTTTCGTGGTTTGCTTATGTTATTTAATACACTAACTAATGTTAACAATTGACACTTTATTGTAAAGTGTTGCCGAAAGGTCTAATTTGAATCACTATAAAAATGTCATGCGGTGTTACCATCAAATAAAAAGCAACATTTTTCTAACATCTTGAATACATGTAAGTTTGCTCAATCACTATTTGAAAACACTTTTGAATAAATTATTATTATTATTATTTTTTTTAAAATATCATTACGTTCTTGTGAGTCGCACTAAAATGATTTGATATTTTATAAAGATTTTTTAGTAATAATAAGAATAATAAATAAATAAAGTTATTTTTTCTCTAAATTAATGAACTTAAACTACTTAAAAAGTGGTTTCTTTCACATATTAATTTTTTAAATTATGTCATTTTCTTTATGATATAACAGGACATTTCAGTTCCGTAAGTTCAGGACATTCAGTTCAGTAAGACATTTGAAAAATTAAATTAATGTTTTTATTCTGTGAGGATGCATCAATTGATCAAAAATGGCAGTAAAGCCATGTTACAGAAGATTCCTATTTAAAATAAAAGCTGTTCTTGTGAACTTTAAATTAAAAGAATTTTCTGTTTTCAGCACGGATATTAATACAAAATATCAGACCCTGGATCACAAAGCCAGTCATGAGGGTCAATTTTTGAAAATTGAGAATAAATAAGCTTTCCATTGATGTATGGTTTGGTAGGATAGGACAATGTTTGGCTGAGATACAACTATTTGTAAATCTGGAATCTGAGAAAATTACATTTAATATTGTCCAAATGAAGTTCTTCTAAAACGGTGTTTTAATACATTTAAGGTAGGAAATTTATTCTTTAATCTTTACTAAATAGATTTTTGGCGTAAAAGATTTTGACACAATGTATGTTTGGCTATTGCTACAAATATAGTGCTATTTAAGACTGGTTTTATGGCCCAGGGTCACATATTTCAGTATTATCAGCATATTAGAATGATTTCTTAACAACCATGTGACTCTGAAGACTGGAGTAAAGTGCTGAAAATTCAGCTTTGCGTCACAGGAATAAATGATATTTTCCAATATATTCACATAGAAAACATTTATTGTAAATTGTAATAATATTTCACAATATTAATGTTGTTTTTTCTAACAAATAAATGCAAACATAAATCTTTTAAATGCATTTTTGAACAAATTATCATTTAAATAATGTAAGTAAAAAATTAAACAGCTCAAAATGGATCAACCAACAAAAATAAATCAACTTTTAATTGAGCTACAATTAACTAACACAGCACACGGTTGTGTCCGAGTGTGTCCGACCATCGCCCAGCACGGATGAGCGGATAACAAGGTGTTCAAAATCGCTGCTGATGGACCCTCACCAGCCCCAGTCCGGATCAATTTTACACGAGTCATAAAATCAGGGAAGGGTGGGAAGTAAAAAAAAAATAGAAAGGAGAGAAGAGAGGACGCAGTGTAAAGTGACAGCAGTGCGAGTGCCATGGAATCCATCTGGAACTACAATTAATGCACTGTCCTTCCGCCTTCACATTAATCTCGGCAATTTTCCGGAACACGGGGGAAACGTATACCCTAACAGGCATTAAAGGGGAGATCTCTGCAAAACCCCCCGCTGGTTTACCCCCATCGCTCTCTTTCTCTCTGCCCTCCATCCCCCTCAAGAGCTGCTGCCCCATGCATACAGACATGAGTCAAAGAGAGAAGTTTTTTTGGAAAAAACAGGTAAATGATCATGAGTAAACATGATTTTAAATGAATAAGATGCCTTTTTTGTTTCATAACTGGGTGATATTACTTGGCAAGTCTTGTGGTGGTGCTCTGGTTAACTGGTTAGACGAGTGAGTTACCTGGATGTTCTTATTGCAGTATGTTCCTCCTCGCTGGGACAGATACTCCAGCATTGCCTCTGCCCGCTCGAGTTCCTTCTCTGATTCCTGATGAAAATATGCAGACACTCTGGGTAAAGCCAGATCACTCTGCTCAAAGATTTTGGCCTGAAACACAGAACGGCAGACAGATCTGATTTAGAGAAAACAAACCGGAAAATGATTTTGCTAACCTCAGTTTCCTGTATGTTTTCTATAAGTGAAGAAAAGGGGTCAGAGTGTTTTTTTCTTTCTTTCTATTGATTTCAAACATAAAAAAAACAATAATAATTATAATAACAAATGTGATTATGGTCTATGAATACACATTAGCCCCTGATTTCAGCCTTTAAATCTACTCTAAAGACTTCTGAGTTTCACTTTTAACTTTGTGTTTTTCTCTAGTTATTATTATTATTATTTTATTATTATTACAATGTATTGTTATATTGTAAGGCACTTGATCATTCTTGGTTGTTTTATAAACAAACATTTCTTGGTTGATATTTATTAAAAATCTGTTACAGTAACACTGACATTTGGAAAAAGAAGTAGCAAAATACTTTATTATTGTTAATAATATCATGTCATGTGCCATTTTGTTGTCATGCACTCTTAAAAATAAAGGTGCTTGAAAAGGTTCTTCACTGCGATGCCACAGAAGAACCATTTTGGGTTCCACAAAGAACCATTCAGTCAAAGGTTCTTTATATAACCATCTTTTTCTTACCTTTTTATAATCTAAAGAACCTTCTTTTGCCACAAAGAACCTTTCGTGAAACAGAAAGGTTCTTCAGATGTTAAAGGTTCTTTATGGAACCATTTAGACAAAAAAGGTTCTCCTATGGCATCGTGAAGCACCTTTATTTTTAAGAGTGTGTGACAAGAACTAATAGTGAGGACCACTTTAGACCCCCATGAATTTGTTGAGAGTGTTTTTTGATATTCATGATTTATTATCTTTGTAAAACAAAAATTATAATGAAAATGTTGATTAATTTTTTTAAACAAACAAACAAACAAACAGCAATTCAGCTGTGTACTTTCCGGTATGACGCAAGCAAAGTGTTTTAGTTGGCCAACTTTGGATATTCCATTTGATATTTCGTGTATATTTAGTTGAAAATGATAAAAGCGTTTTTTTAAATCCAACATGAATGCAAAAATTTCTAAGGACTTATTTAAAATTAGTACTCAAAAGTTTTTGAACAGTAAGATTTTTAATGTTTTTTAAAATGTCTCTTCTGCTCACCATGTCTGTATTTATTTGATCCAAAATACAGCAAAAGCAGTAATATTGTAAAATATTTTTACTATTTCAAATAACTGCTTTCTATTTGAATACATTTTAAAATGTTATTTGTTCGTGTGATTTCAAAGCTGAATTTTTAGCATCATTGCTCCAGTCTTCAGTGTCTCATGATCCTTCAGAAATCATTCTAATATTCTGATTAGCTCTTCAAGAAACGTTTTTATTATTATTATTATTATTATGATTATGATTATTATTATTATTATCATCAATATTTAGTTGAGTAGATTTTTTCAGGATTCTTTGATGAACAAAACGATCCAAAGATCAGCATTTATCTAAAATAAAAAGCTTATGTAACATTATACACTAACAAAAGCTAGGAGTTTATTTTTTAATTGGAAAAGAAATGATAGAAATCAATACTTTTATTTAGCAAGGATGCTTTGAATTGATCAAAAGTGATGCTAGTAAAGACATTTACAATGTTATAAGAAAAATCTATTCCAGATATATGCTGTTCTTTAGAACTATCTATTCGTCAAAAAAACCTGAAAAAATTCTTCTCAGCTGTTTTCAACATAACAATAATAATAATAATATTAATAAATGTTTTTGAGCAGCAAACCAGAATATTAGAAATGATCATGTGACTGGAGTAATGATGCTTAAACTTCAGCTTTGAAATCAAAGCAATAAATTACATTTTAAAATATATTCAAATAGAAAGCAGCTATTTGGAATAGTACAAATATTTCACAATATTGCTTTGCTGTATTTTGGATCAAACAAATGCAGGCTTGGTGAGCAGAAGACTTCTTTAAAAACATTTAAAATGTACTGAAGATTACTCCGACATTGTTTTTCATATACCCAATAATGTTTTAATAAAACAGCGATACAGTGATAAAATGTGGGGTGGAGTCTGCTGTACGGTAGGCTGGCAACAACCCATGTACAGTCGATTATCTACACTTTCCCATACAACACAGTTTGGCATACAACTCTATAAATATAAATCTTTATAAAACAACTCAGTAAATCAAAGCAGTAATTCTCCAACACTGCTACACCGATGATTTGTGGTGCTATAGCCCATAACTTCGCATCATGTTTACAGTAAAGTTCTTACCAGCGCTTCCAGTCTGTAAGAGCCCTCCATAAGCAGAGTAGTAACTCCACACAGACTTTCCTCCACAACAATCGGGAAGTTTTGCCTCGCAAGACTCCCAGCAGAAGGTAAATGTGTTTTACACAAGGGAAGGCAAGTTTTAATTCGCTTTACTCTCGGTTCCGACATGTTTACGCTATAACGGCCATCAATACTGAACGTCAATACTGTCCTCGCTTTGTATGTCCTCACATGACTTACGTCGTACGTCGTATTTCCGTATTAAGAAATAAATGAACTAACTTAATGTTGAAATAGTGATGAAGCAATATTCAAAGTCGACGGCTGCTGGATAAACGTAGATGCAGGAGGACGAAACATATGCAAACGTTTCCCGTTCATTCTGTCAAGTTCATCCGGTATTATGTGGGTGGATGCATGAGTGAGTAACCAGCTCTAACATGTAATTACTATGGTTTTACTGTTAATGATGCTAAATCATCACGAATGACTGGATCTACTTATTATAGGATTATTTTATAACAATTTCCCTGCTGAACAGCCTAAACAGGTTTGCTGGTATGAGCTGCCCTTGTGAAAGACTAATGTAGGCTACTTAAAATCTTAAGTGCTGTACTTGCAGATAATATAATATTAATTGAATAAAAGATTATTTAAGTGTGCTTAAAGTTAATTTTCATGACTAACACACTCCAGTAGGCTACGTTTTTTTAAAAGTGTACTTTGTTACAATGTTAAATTCAAAGTTTTACTAAATAAAAATTTTACTTCTAAATAATTATAATGTTTCAATAATATTTTGCTATGCTTAACAGTACACTTATTTTGATGTGTTGGCAAACATACTAAAGCACATGTAAAGTACTTGATAATAAACTGTAGTGTTATGGTAACAATTTTTTAATGTATTAAACTGCAACCTTATGTTTACAAATCTATAATTACAAATATATTCAAACATATGACTTATAGAAATTACATTAGAGTATATTATGGTTAACCATAAATGCTATGTTTAAAGTACACTTTAAACATACTTCAAAGACTATAAAAGTAATTATGAAATTACATATAAAGATGAACTTCACTATTCTCATTTAGAATGTTAATTAAAACAATATAGTTATAATCCCTTATTCATTCATTCATTCATTCATCCATCCATTATATTCACCGACCATCCAATTTTACTGGATTTTTTTTGCCACTTTAACTATATTGTTATTATTTGCTAGCATCAGATGTGACCTTTTTTTCAAACTCTGTCTAAAATAGAAGATGCCTTAGAAGACGCCAAAAAGTGTCAAGTACAGTTGAAGTCAAAAGTTTACACACACCTTGCAGAATCTGCAAAATGTTAATTCTTTTACAAAAATAAGAGGGATCATACAAAATGCATATTGCTTTTTATTTAGTAACCACCTGAATAAGATATTTCACATAAAATACATTTACATGAAGTCCACAAGAGAAAATAATAGTTAAATTTATAAAAATTACCTTGTTCAAAAGTTTATCTATTTTTTAGGTGATAGTTGTTCATGAGTCCCTGGTTTGTCCTGAACAGTTCAACTGCCTGCTGTTCTTCAGAAAAGTCCTTCAGGTCCCACAAATTCTTTGGTTTTCCAGCATTTTTTGTGTATTTGAACCCTTTCCAACAATGACTGTATGATTTTGAGATCCATCTTTTCACACTGAGGACAACTGAGGACCTCATATGCAACTATTACAGAAGGTTTAAACGCTCACTGGTGCTCCAGAGGGAAACACGATGCATTGAGAGTCGGGGTGAAATTTTTTGAAAAGAATGGAGATGCGTGCAGTACATTTTTCTTATTTTATTTTTTTCATTTAGTACTGCCCTTCAGAAGCTATACTGCCCTACAAAGCAAAAAGGCAGTAACTGCATTTTTGGTCAAAAATTAGTTATTATCATTTTCATGACATTCAAGGCATCCTTTGTTATGTGACAAAATATCTTATCTCAAATGTGTGTGATTTTGCGGCATCCTCATGGGACGGTTTTAACATTGGATAACAGGCTGGATGACAGGATAACTTTAAAGTCATTTTTCTCAGTTCTGCACTCGGCGTAGTTACTGCCTTTTTGCTTTGTAGGGCAGTATAGAAGATACTTACATGTTTCCCAGAAGACAAAATAAGTTAAATTACCCTGATCTTCAAATTCAAAAATTTTTAATGCATCGTGTTTTCTTCTGAAACATCAGTGAGCGTTTAAACCTTCTGTAATAGTTGCATATAAGTCCATCAGTTGTCCTCACTGTGAAAAGATGGATCTCAAAAGCATACAGTGATTGTTGTAAAGGATTCAAATACACAAATATGTGGAAAAAACAAAGAATTTGTAGGACCTAAAGGATTTTTCTGAAGAAAAGCGGGCAGTTTAACTGTTCAGGACAAACAAGGGACTCATGAACAACTATCACTAAACATAAAAACAACACAGTATTAATAATCAACTTTTGAACGAGGTAATTTTTATGATTTTTATTTTTATTATTCTTTCTTGTGGACTATATGTAAACATCTGTTATGTGAAATATCTTATTCAGGTCAGCACTAAATAGAAAACAACATGCATTTTGTATGATCCCTCTTACTTTGGTAAAATCATTAACATTTTGCAGATTCTGCATGGTGTATGTAAACTTTTGACTTCAACTTTATATGTAATAACACTCTCCTTTTCGACTCAAAGCAAGTGATTTGCTTGTCCTTTGGGGTGTTCGCTGTGTCCCCCCTGCCCTCTTCCCTGGTGGACCCATCTCTTGTTTCATCAGTGGCCCGTGTCATTGTGCGGATGACGGACACGAGGGACTGGGAGATCCCCGGGGGCCTGTTGGATCTGGATGGAAGAAAGGGGAACACTCAGCGTACGTCCAGCATTGGGTCAACAGGACCTGCACTCTTGACTTGACCTCTGCACCTCTCAGACACATATACAATGACCTGAGCTGAACTTAAGTGTAACAAATTACAGACACACACACACACACACACACACACATACACTCTAGGCGAACAGACCTGGATCAGGGTAGATTTCAGTTTAAATTGGGAATTAAGGTTGCGAACGTGACCCACATTTCTGAGTCATTGTAGGTCACAGCCTGTGGCTCTTGTACATGGTGGTGGGTATGTGTTGTGTGCCCTGAGATAACGATGCAACAGAGCTGTCATACATTTGGGCAGCTTGCTGTAGACCTCCTTCAAGGATACCACCTGCCTTTTGTCCATGTTTTGTCTTTGTCTGTGAGTTTCTTAGTGCAGCTGTCCAGAAACACTCAAAACTTTCGGTCTTGTTCCTGGTTTTGTTTCTCGTCTCACCTGAAATATTCTCCAAACATTCTTCAAATGTTGTTTGTTTTGACTACTATTAATACACTTCCAAAATCCAGTGACAACAATGTCTGACTTGATTTAAAATTCATATAATTTGTTTTAGGTTTTAGCCCTGCTGATTTAAACAAAAAAGTAATTATTTAAACCATAGTCACAGTTCTGATTCACCACAAAATCAAAGGCAAAAAACTGTATACATATAATTTTTTGAAAGAAGTCTCTTATGACTTTTTTTTCTTTTTTTCTGCCTTTATTTTTGTAATATTGTAAAATATTATTACAGTTTAGCTAGCTGTTTTCTGTTTTAAAATGTAATTTATTCCTGATGGCAAATCAAAATTCTTTTTTTTTTTCTCTAGGATATTCTGATGAATAGAAAGTTCAAAATAACATCATTTATTTGAAATAGAATAAGAATAGAGATGAAATAGAATTAGAATGTTAGAACATAATTAGAATAGAAATACTACCTTTTATCCAGAATATTTTGATGAATAGAAAGTTAAAAATAACATAATTTATTTGAAATAGAATTAGAATAGACATGAAATAGAATTAGAATGTTAGAATAGAATTATTGCAACAGTGCAAACACAAGGCAAATGACAAGAGACATAAGGAGACATGTGACATTATCTCCCCCTCCCGGTAGGCGCGTCTCGCGCCGTGATAGAAACACCAGGGAGGGGGGGCGGGCGCTCTGGAGGCCTTTACGGGGCAGGACCTTGCTGGGTTGGGAAGGCCTCCAGGGCGGAACAGGAAGCCATGGCGGGTCAGGCGGCCACGGCCGGACAGGCAATTCGGGTGGCTATGGCGGGTCCGGCGGCCACGGCCGGACAGGCAGTTCGTGTGGCCATGGCGGGTCAGGCGGCCACGGCCGGACAGGCAGTTCGTGTGGCCATGGCGGATCAGGCGGCCACGGCCGGACAGGCAGTTCGTGTGGCCATGGCGGGTCAGGCGGCCACGGCCGGACAGGCAGTTCGTGTGGCCATGGCGGGTCAGGCGGCCACGGCCGGACAGGCAGTTCGTGTGGCCATGGCGGATCAGGCGGCCACGGCCGGACAGGCAGTTCGTGTGGCCATGGCGGGTCAGGCGGCCACGGCCGGACAGGCAGTTCGTGTGGCCATGGCGGGTCAGGCGGCCACGGCCGGACAGGCAGTTCGTGTGGCCGTGGTAGGGCGGCCCCCGTGGCCTTGGCCTCAGTCCTCGGCCCGGCCACGTTGGCTAGGGGTATATATTCGTGTGGCCGTGGTAGGGCGGCCCCCGTGGCCTTGGCCTCAGTCCTCGGCCCGGCCACGTTGGCTAGGGGTATATAGCGCCCCCCCCAAAATTTTCTTTGGGGAATTCAGGGGTTTGGCAGGACTGTTTGACAGAGTGGGCTCTGTAAGGCTGGACAGGACCAGCGGAGGCTTTGGAAGGCTGGGCTGGGCCAGCGGAGGCTCTGGAAGGCTGGGCTGGACCCGCTGAGGCTCTGGACGGCTGGACGGGACCAGCGAAGGCTCTGAACGGCTGGACGGGACCAGCGAAGGCTCTGGACGGCTGGACGGGACCAGCGAAGGCTCTGGAAGGCTGGATTGCACCAGTGGAGAGTCTGGAGGACTGGACGTAACCAGCGAAGGCTCTGGAAGGCTGGATTGCACCAGCGGAGGCTCTGGACGGCGCTCTTGAGGAGCGGGCTCTGGACGGCGCTCTTGAGGAGCGGGCTCTGGACGGCGCTCTTGAGGAGCGGGCTCTGGACGGGCGGTCACTGGAGGGCGCTCTGGCGGCGCAGTCACTGGAGGGCGCTCTGGCGGCGCAGTCACTGGAGGGCGCTCTGGCGGCGCAGTCACTGGAGGGCTGGGCGGAACCAGCGGAGATTCAGAAGAGAGGATAGGGGCCGTGAACTCCATAGGGAGAGCCATATCCATAATATTAATTTCATCCCTTTTGGTCGGAGACTCAGGAACATCGGCCATTTTGGCCGGGAAAACAGGAACATCTGCCATCTTGACAGGGAACTCAGGAACATCGGCTATTTTGGCCGGGAAAACAGGAATATCTGCCATCTTGACAGGGAACTCAGGAACATCGGCTATTTTGGCCGGGAAAACAGGAACATCGGCCATCTTGACAGGGAACTCAGGAACAACGGCCATCTTGGCCAGGGATTCAGGCTTGACGGCCTTCTTGGCCGGGAACTCAGGATTTATGGCCACCTTGACAGGAATAACAGGAACATCGGCCATCCTGGCCGGGAAAACAGGAACATCGGCCATCTTGGCCGGAATATCAGGAACATCGGCCATCCTGGCCGGGAAATCAGGAACTGCGGCCATCCTGGCCGGGGAATCAGGAACTGCGGCCATCTTGGGAGCTGGTGTGGCAGCCATCTTGTGAACGGGTGTGGTGGCCATCTTGTGAGCTGGCATGGCCGTCCGTACTGACCTCAACGGTGGGTCTAGTAGGCTGGCCATCAGGCGTGCCGACTCCTGCGTGGCAGCCATTTTGTGAGCTGGTGTGGCAGCAGTCATCGGAGCAATGCTGAGGCAGGCCATGGAGCTTTGGAGGGTTGCCGGATGTTCAGGGTGAGGCAGGCGGTCTGAACTGTTGGACCGGTATGTAGAGGCTATTGGCGTTGGGTGAGCTGGTGCGAGGCATTGTGCTTCTGAGGGAGTTGGATGTTGGACTGAACAGGAATACTCTATTGGCTCCATCTTAAAGGTGGAGCCGTTTAAATAGAGAATTATGCTAACCAACTCGAAAAACGGAACATCATGGACAGAGAGATTACAACGAATAACATCCTTATCCAACCCCAGCAGAAACACAATGCCAATAGAGGGATCGGGCAAGCTCACCCGATGATAGAGCTCAATAAAATCCTCCACATACCGCTCCAACTCCCGACCGCTCTGCCTCAAGTTCCACAGGCGTTCGTCAGCATTGCAGTTTTGGTCGGTCATTCTGTCACAGCCGGTGCAGGATTGACGAGGCGAAAGTCAAAGTCAAATAACGAATACTTTTAATCTTGATTTCCAAGGAAGAGACAGGGGATTTCCACACACACTGAACACATGAAATGACCGACAAAGGACTCAACTCAAAGACTGACTTATAAAGCAAACTAATCAAGCTACACAGGTGAAAACGATAATGACTTAACAAGGACTAATCCAAATCATACAAACTGACAGGGGGAGACAGAAGGAGAAACCAAATCTCAACAGTGCAAACACAAGGCAAATGACAAGAGACATAAGGAGACATGTGACAATAATATTCTGATGAATAGAAAGTTCAAAATAACATCATTTATTTGACATGGCATTAGAATAGACATGAAATAGAATTAGAATGTTAGAATAGAATTAGAATAGAAATAGAAATTCTACCTTTTATCCAGAATATTCTGATGAACATTAAGTTCAAAATAACATAATTTATTTTAAAAAAATTAGAATAGACATGAAATAGAATTAGAAAGTTAGAATAGAATTAGAATAGAAATAGAAATACTACCTTTTATTCTGATGAATAGTAAGTTAAAAATAACATAATTTATTTGAAATAGAATTAGAATGTTAGAACAGAATTAGAATAGAAATAGAAATACTACCTTTTATCCAGACTATTCTGATGAATAGTAAGTTAAAAATAACATAGTTTATTTGAAATAGAATTAGAATAGACATGAAATAGAATTAGAATGTTAGAACAGAATTAGAATAGAAATAGAAATACTATCTTTTATCCAGAATATTCTGATGAATAGAAAGTTCAAAATAACATCATTTATTTGACATGTCATTAGAATAGACATGAAATAGAATTAGAATGTTAGAATAGAATTAGAATAGAAATATAAATACTATCTTTTATCCAGAATATTCTGATGAATAGTAAGTTAAAAATAACATAATTTATTTGAAATAGAATTAGAATAGACATGAAATAGAATTAGAATGTTAGAACAGAATTAGAATAGAAATAGAAATACTATCTTTTATCCAGAATATTCTGATGAATATAAAGTTCAAAATAACATAATATGACATTTATTCAAAAATAGAATCTTAAATGATTTTTTAAATGTCTTTACTGTCTCCTGATCATTTCAATGCTTCTTTACAAAGTCAAGATAATACATTATAATGCATGCCACATTGTAGAATTGGGGCTTCACTTTCTTTCTATATGCATATATAATTTTTTAAAAGTGTTTTAATTTTCTTTCTTATGTGATATTTATCCTAAAATTAAGTTTTGCTTATGTTTGTATACTGTGTATTCTCTGGACTTATTATACAATGCAATTATCCACCCAGTATTATCACATGGAATATTAATTTTCAGCAGCCATTTCAATATAAAACACACACGCACGCACGCACGCACGCACGCACACACACACACACACACACACATATTTACATGCATAGGCTTACAAATGCTGTCCTGATGCTTGTTGGTGATGGGACGAGTGCTTTCCACACCTGCTTTGAGCTGTAAAGATGGTGAACTGCCCTGACGAGACATTTTTACAACAACCCTGACTCTGTGTTTGGACAGGCCCAGCGCGAGATTACATTACCAATGGATTACACAACGGACAATGAGTGGACAGAGGGTTCTGCTGGACATGTGGGCTCGACCGTGTTGCAGCATTACAGGGATTATAGCCCCAAAAACAGATTTATGAATATGTCATCCAGGAGTCAGTCAGAGTCGCTGTTTGTCTTGCCTAACTTCAGCTCTGTAGGCTTAAAGGGACGAGGCCTCGAGCTGCAGTGTCTGGTCTTGTTAAAGACCAGCAGTATTGTCTTTACTTATTGATAGTCTAGAGTGGCTCATGCTGGCTAGACGTCTCCCCCTTCATGTTACCCAAACGCAGTAGAAGCTTAACTGTTTAACCCAAAGGGATATCATTTTCTGTCCGAGGAAAGGACGATTCACGCATCCTTTAATGAAGGATTGTGCAGCGGAGCTAAACTGTTTTATAGCTTCTTATTCTTGATTATTATTATATTATACAATTAAACATATATGTTGTAGTGTTAGTGTATATATGCTGATTTGGTGCTCAAGAAACATTTATTACTAGAATTTGTTTTCTTTAGTATTTTTTGTTGTTTGCAAAAAAAGTAATTAATTAAAATTATTACTATTATTAAAAAAGCATAGTTTCATTGAATTGATCAAAGTGACAGTAAAGACATGTATAATGTTACAAAAGTTACAAACGTAAATGTTTTATGAACCACACTTTCCAAAAAAATGATGATAATAATACCAACCATTATTAATAATTGAGCAGCAAATCAGCATATTAAATTGAAAATTCAATGGCAACACAGGAATAAATTACATTTTAAATATATTCAAATCCGTTATTTTAAATTGTAATAATATTTCACAGTATTACTGTTTTTTCTCAAATACAATATATTTTAAAATATATATTTCAATAGAAAACATTTATTATTAAATTGTAATAACATTTCACAGTAGTACTGTTTTTCATCAAATTAATTACATTTTAAAATATATTCAAATAGAAGACAGTTATTTTAAATTATAATATTTCACAGTATTACAGTTTTTGATTAAATAAATTACATTTTAAAATATATTCAAATAGAAAAAAGTTATTTTAAACTTTAATATTTCACATTATTACAGTTTTTAATGAAATAAATTACATTTTAATATTTAAATAGAAAACAGTTCATTTAAATTGATAATATTAATTAATAATATTTCACAGTTTTACTGTTTTGATCATTTTTATTTATATATATTTTAATAGAAAACAGTTATTTAAAATTCTGAAAATATTTCACAGTACTTTTTTTGATCAAATAAATTAAGTTTTAAAATATATATTTAAATATAAACATTTAATTTGTAATTGTAATAATATTTCACAGTATTACTGTTTTTCTAATCAAATAAATTGCTTTTTAAAATATATTTAAATAGAAAACAATTATTTTAAATTATAATATTTCACAGTATTACTGTTTGAATAAATAAATTAAATTTTAAAATATATTCAATTAGAAAAATGTTTTTTAAATTGTAATAATATTTCACAGTATTAATGTTTTTTGATGAAATAAATAATATTTTAAAATATACACTACCGTTCAAAAGTTTGGGGTCAGTATCACAAGGAGGGTCAGAGACGTGCGGATCCATTCGCAGCATTTATTAGAGACAAAACAAACACACAGGGGTAGGCAGAAATCGTAGTCAAAAAACATGCAGAAAGGTCGGGGCTGGCAGCGAGAATCAAACATGGGAGGGAGTCCACGAATCACACACACGGGAAAACAAACACGGGAAGAAACGCTCAGAATTACGACCATGAGGAACGATAAGACTTCGCAAGGAAGCTGTGTGTGTGAGTGGCATATAAGCTGTCCGTGTGATGAGCTGCAGGTGTGTGTGTGTGAATGAGCTGCAGGTGTGAGCAGTGATCAGTGCAGTGAGAAACAGGGAGCAGGTGAATGCAGTGATTAGTGCAGTGGCTTGTGGGGAATGAAGTCCATGATGTGTAGTGCAAGAGTTAATGACAGGACGACTCGATTCGTGACAGAGCCCCCCCCCAAGGAGTGGCTTCCAGACGCTCTAACCACCTAATGAAACCGGAGGGTGGTGGAGCGGAGGCGGAACAGGGGGAGGGATGGAGGGCCAGGTCCATGTGGGGGTAATGGAGCTATGGACTGAGGCGGAGCCGACGGAGGGAGAAGCCATGGTGGAGGAAGGGTTGGCTCCTCCATGGGGCCGACCGACGGAGGTGGAGCCGGTGGAGCCCGAGGCAGAACCGGAGAGTCGATGGTCCTGGGCGACACAGAGGATCCGGAGGGCCAAGGCGGAACCCAAGGCTCTGGCGAACAAGGCGGAGATGGAGGTCCAGAGGTACACGGCGGAGCCGGAGCGACAGAGGACCGAGGCTGTGCCCGCGGGAGGGAGGAGGTCCACAGAGCCGGTAGGACGGAGCGACGAGGCGCAGCCGGAGGAGTAGAGTCCAGAGGCGAAGGTGGGGCGACGACTGACCAGGGCGGAGCCGGAGGGACGATGGAGCCCGGTGGAGCTGGTGGACCGACGGCCGACAGCGGAGACGAGGGAGCAGAGAGCCGGGGTGGAGCCGCAGGGTCGGAGGGCCGAGGCGGAGTCCAGGACTCTGAGGCTGGAGGCGATGGTGAGGGATCGTCCAGCCAGGACACCGATGGAGACTGGCAGTCCCACGGCAAGTCCTCTGCATCAAAGGTGGGTTGTGGGTGAGCAGAGGGACTGTCAGGAGACAGAGGTGGTGGGACTGGAGCAGTAGGGAGGGTGGGTGGGAAACTAGACAGTCCATACATGGCCTCCGTGGCCAGAACAGGGCAGACAGGAATCTCAGGAAGGCTAGACGTAACCAGCGGAGGCTCTGGACGACTGGGCTGAACCAGCGGAGGTTCTGGACAACTGGACGGAACCAGCGGAGGCTCTGGAAGGCTGGACGGAACCAGCGGAGGCTCTGGAAGGCTGGGCGGAACCAGCAGAGGCTCTGGACGACTGGACGGAACCAGCGGAGGCTCTGGACGACTGGACGGAACCAGCGGAGGCTCTGGTCGACTGGACGGAACCAGCGGAGGCTCTGGAAGGCTGGGCGGAACCAGCAGAGGCTCTGGACGACTGGACGGAACCAGCGGAGGCTCTGGACGACTGGACTGAACCAGCGGAGGCACTGGACGACTGGACTGAACCAGCGGAGGCACTGGACGACTGGACTGAACCAGCGGAGGCACTGGACGACTGGACTGAACCAGCGGAGGCACTGGACGACTGGACTGAACCAGCGGAGGCACTGGACGACTGGACTGAACCAGCGGAGGCACTGGACGACTGGACTGAACCAGCGGAGGCACTGGGAGGCTGGACGGGAGACCAGCTGCTCGAACCGACAGCAGCGGTGGGTCCTCCACACTAGACATCAACCACCTTGAGACAGAATTGACCTGATGAAGTGCAGATGTAGCGACCATCTTGGCGACAGGCCCCGGCGTGGCAGCCATCTTGTGAGCAGACTCTGGAAGGGCAGCCATCTCGTGCGGTGGCTCAGGGCATAGTCCATAAAGTCCTTTAAACTACAATTGAACCTCCCCTCAGGGAACCATGATTTAATGGGCTCATTCAGTCCAAAACGGAATAACTCCTTAAGCATAACTTCATCATAAAACGGTACTTCCTTGGACAACTCACAAAACTGGTGAACATATTCATCAATGGGTAGATATCCTGTCGCAGATTAAGTAGCTGGTTGACTGGGTCCATGTTTGCGCTGGTGGTGGGATAAGGCTGCTGGATCCTGGTGCGGCAAAGTCTTCTGTCACAAGGAGGGTCAGAGACGTGCGGATCCATTCGCAGCATTTATTAGAGACAAAACAAACACACAGGGGCAGGCAGAAATCTTAGTCAAAAAACATGCAGAAAGGTCGGGGCTGGCAGCGAGAATCAAACATGGGAGGGAGTCCAGGAATCACACACACGGGAAAACAAACACGGGAAGAAACGCTCAGAATTACGACCATGAGGAACGATAAGACTTTGCCAGGAAGCTGTGTGTGTGAGTGGCATATAAGCTGTCCGTGTGATGAGCTGCAGGTGTGTGTGTGTGAATGAGCTGCAGGTGTGAGCAGTGATCAGTGCAGTGAGAATCAGGGAGCAGGTGAATGCAGTGATTAGTGCAGTGGCTTGTGGGGAATGAAGTCCATGATGTGTAGTGCAAGAGTTAATGACAGGACGACTCGATTCGTGACAGTCAGTACATTTTTATTTATTTATTAAATTTTTTTTAAAGAAATTAATACTTTTATTCACCAAGGATGTATTAAGTTAATAATTAAAAGTTTATTAAAAGTTAATAATAAATAATTTACATTGTTATAAAATATTTATATTTTGAATAAACACTGTACTTTATTCATGAAAGAATCCTCAAAAAAAAAAATCACAGGTTCCAAAAATATTTGGCAGCACAACTGTTGATATCATCCAACATTGATCATTCTAATAATAAATCAGCATATTAGAATGATTTCTGAAGAATCATGTGACACTGAAGACTGGAGTAACAGCTGATAAAAATTCAGCTTTTCATCACAGGAATAAATTCTATTTTAAAGTATGTTAAAATAAAAAACATTATTTTATATTGTAAAAACATTTTGCAATATTACAGTTTTTTTCTGTATTTTTAATCAAATAAATGCAGCCTTGATGAGCATAAGAGACTTCTTTAAAGACTATTACAAGTCTTACTGACCCCAAACTTTTGAACGGTAGTGTATATTTAAATAGAAAGTGTTTATTTTAAAATTTAATAATATTTCACAGTGCTACTGCTATTTTAAAATATATTCCAATAGGAAAAACATATTTTAAATTGTAATAATATTTATGTATAAATATATAAAATATATATAGTATTTTTTGATCATTTTTATTTATATAAATAAAAAGAAAATATATTCAATTTATTGTTTTAGACAATATGGAGCGCATTAAACATCATATTACATCAATCAGTTAATGAAAAGCTAATAATTAATTAAATCATAAAACTGTCCAATTAAAATAAATCAGAATTAAACTAACACTTAAAAATGCAGAATATTATACCTGCCATTACTTAATCAAGTAATAAATTAAAAGGTACCTTTAGTCTAAATACAAGTAATCGGTTACTGCCCAGCACTGTATATATGTTTGCAAAGTAGAAAGTATATATTTTATTGAATAATGCATACTATAAACATACTATAATACTATTATGTACCAAAAATACAACTAGTTTTGTTCCACCATCCCTAATCCTCCCACGGTAATTACGGGATGTCCTTTCCGAAGTATTCCTCTTTAGATGTCTGGAAGGGCTGCCCAGTTGGGTCATTACGCCAGCTATGTAAATCCGACCCCATTTATCAATTACAGTCTAAATTGTTAAAGGATATTGTCTCATATTTCTAATACATTCTTAAAAAATCACCCAAGTGTTTGATTTCAGATTAATGAGGGCGTCTGCTCCTTTATAGTTTACCATCTCATTTGTGGAGCTATTTTTGCGGTTGTTGATCCTGCGCATCAGGGAGTGTGTGTGTAAATTCATACCACATCAGCGTCGGAATGTGGCCTTTTGCTTTTAATGCCCGTCTCTCATCGCACGACTCAAAATATAAGAAGTAACTCCCACTCATCTGAGACTCGGGAATTTGTCACAGTGCCTTGGCACTTGTTTTTAACAGAGAAGACACATTAACACTTTGGACGTGACGTATATTTGTGGCTTTATTTTGTTACGGACTAAATTCAAGAGTGTGAAAATGCAGATTTGTTGTTACACTATTGGCTTTATTTAAACATTTGATGGTCCTGCTTTATATTAGGTTTCTTTAAATACTATGTACTTAATAATAAAATAATAAGTTGTTAGATATGATGTACCTATTGTGTTCATGTTGAAATGTAAAACACTTCTGCTGCTATTGAAGTAAAATATGGGTGAGGTTAGCATTGTAATTATAGATATTACTAGATAAATTAATTACAGATGTAATTACAGGATGGCATTTTTAAATATATATGCAATTCGTAAATTATATCAAATATTAGTTTAAATGTAAGTACATAGTATTTAAGGACACTTAAAAAATAAAATGGGTCTCACTTTCCTAAACTCGTCATATAGTGAGAAAAAATTCATAAAAAAACGTTAAAAGATGGACCCAAGCTATATCAAGCAACCAAAATATTAATAAAACAGTACATGTTTGGATAATCTGGATTATGTAGTCAGATTCCAAATAATTTAGATTATGTATTTATTTATTTTAGTCATAGTTCATATTTTTACTTAAAAAGGCTTTAAATTAGATCAATATTTGGTCAGTTATGTAAATAAATAATAATTATTAATTAATATTAAAAGTAATATTATTAGTAGCAACAAATTCATTTAATCTGTATTATGTAATCAGATTCCAAAAATTAAGAATTTATCATTTGATTACATTTATTTATTTATTTATTTTAGTCATAGTTTTTATATTTAACTTAGAAAGGCTTTAACTTTGGTCATTATTTTGTCAGTTATATTACTGAATAATAATAATTAAATATTATTAGTAATATTAAAGTAATATTATTAATAGCAACCGATTACATGTAATCTGTATTATGTAATCAGGTTCCAAAAATTAACAATTTATAAGGCTTTAACTTTGGTCATTATAATATTAGTTATATATTTGGTTTAGTCCTCGTTTGTGTAATCACCGTCACCTGTGTTTAATCATGAGTTACCCTTTATAAGTCTGTCTTTGAGTTCAGTGTATGGTCGGTCCTTAACGTTATTTTGATGTGTGTGAAAGCCCTTTGTGTTCCTGCCTGTTCCAGCCTTGTTCATCTTGGAGAATTCTATTAAATATATTGTTGATTGTTTATCTCGTCTATCGTCTCGTCTCGTTCTGCACGCACCCGTGACAGAAGGACCGACCGCAACAGTTTACCCGGCACCTTTCCCTGCGTTTCTTTTCCGTTTTTTGTATCAGTGTTTATTTTATTTATTTATTTATTTTTTCTCCCCGTCATGGATGATCCTAGTGTCCTCATCATCCTCCTGAAGCAGGGGAACCGCTCTCTCGAGGACCACACCAGAGACTTCATATTCCTCGCCCCGTTAACGCAGTTGTGGAGTATAACATGCCTGATTTAATAGACTTTTTCTCTGAACCTCTGGATTACATAAATTTCCCACCCACCCGCCCTCTTCTGTCTGAATCTGCCTGGTCCCCGCTGGTTCCGCCCAGCCGTCCTGAGTCCCCGCTGGTTCCGCCCAGCCGTCCTGAGTCCCCGCTGGTTCCGCCCAGCCGCCCAAAGTCTCCCAGGTCATCAGTCAGTCCCCTTGCTCGCCCTCAGCCCACCATCTCTGCAGTGGGCTCACCACAGGGATGCCAGCTTACATCGGTGGCATGGCTGGAGGATCCCTCAGCTCCGCCTCCAGCCTCCGAGACCAGATCTCCACCTCGGCCCTCCGACCCTGCGGCTCCACCACGGCTCTCCACCGTCGCCCGTCGGTCCACCAGCTCCACCGGGCTCCATCGTCTCTCCGGCTCCGCCCTGGTCAGTCGTCGTCCCTCCGTCACCTAAGGACTCTGCTCCTCCGGCTGTGCCTCGTCGCGCCGTCCCAACGGCTCCTTCGGACTCCTCCCTCCCTTCGGCACAGCCTCCATCCTCTGTCGCTCCGGCTCCGCCGTGGACCTCCGGATCTCCGCCTCGGCCGCCAGAGCCTCCTGTTCCGCCTTGGCCCTCCGGATCCGCGGTGTCGCCCTGGATCTTCGGCTCTCCATCTCCGCTTCGGGTTCCTCTGCCAGCTGCTCTGCCTCTGTCGGTCGGCCCCACGGAGTCGGCGGTCCTTCCTCCACCATGGCTCCTCCCTCCATCGGCTCCGCCGTAGGCCGTCATCCTGGCTGCGATCTGGGTCCTGCTCTCCTGCTTCAGGTCCCTCCTGTGTCTTCCCTGGCTCCTCCCTCCGTCGTCGCCCCCTTGGACTGTCTTTTTTGCTCTTTGGACTTATGTTTTGGTCCCCCTCCTTCGGTTGCGTCCTCCGCCGAAGCCCCTTCCCTCATGGACTCAAGGTTTCTGGTTTTCCGCCCCTCTCTTCTTTTTTGTTTTTCTACGGCGCGAGGACGCGCCTATTCGGAGGGGGCGTAATGTCACAGTTTTGTCATTGGTTTTTCCCATTTGTCTTCCCCCTGTCATTTTGTGATCATTTGGTTTAGTCCTCGTTTGTGTAATCACCGTCACCTGTGTTTAATCATGAGTTACCCTTTATAAGTCTGTCTTTGAGTTCAGTGTATGGTCGGTCCTTAACGTTATTTTGATGTGTGTGAAAGCCCTTTGTGTTCCTGCCTGTTCCAGCCTTGTTCATCTTGGAGAATTCTATTAAATATATTGTTGATTGTTTATCTCGTCTATCGCCTCGTTCTGCACGCACCCGTGACAATTAGTTTAATAATAATAATAATAATTAATTATTATTAATATTAAACTAATATTATTAGTAGCAACTAAATGCATGTAATTTGGATTATGTAATCAGATTATAAAAAAATAAGCACATGTATTCCGATAATATGTATTTATTCATTTATTTATTTTAGTTATAGTTTCTTTATTTAGCTTAGAAAGGCTTTACATTTATTTTACTAAATAATAATAATTAATTATTATTATTATTATTATTATTAAACTAATATTATTAGTAGCAACCGACTGCATGTAATCTGGATTATGTATTCAGATTCCAAAATTAAGCACTTATAATTCATTTACATTTATTTATTTATATTAGTAATAGTTTTTGTTTGTAACTTAAAAAGGCTTTAAATTTGGTCAGTGTTTTGTCAATTATATTAATGAATAATAATATATAATTATTATTAATATTAAAATTGATATTATTAGTAGCAACTGATTACATCTAATCTGGATTATAAAATCATAAACCAATAAATTAAAAGGCTTCAAATTTCGTCAATATTTTGCCAATTATATTATTGAATAATGATTATGAAATTAGATTCCAAAAAATAAGCACTTGCAATTCGATTACATTTATTTATTTATTTATTTAGGCTATATATATATATATATATATATATAATTTATTATTATTAATATTAAATTTTATATTATTAGTAGTAACTGATTACATGTAATCTGGAATATGTAATTTATTTATTTATTTATTTATTTATTATTTAAAAATCTTTTTCCCCTCAATATTTTGTCAATAATAATAATAATAGTTAATTATTATTAATAATAAAATCCAACTGATAACATGCAATCTGGATTATGTAATCAGATTTCAAAAATTAAGCACTAGTAATTCAATTATATTACATTGTAATATACTCATAATCAGACTACATTTAGTTTTTATGGCTTAAATGATAAACATGAACATATTATTCACACAATAGCAATAAATTATTCATAATTGATTGATTCTATATAATTCTATTTTTTATCTTTAAAATGTTCTAAAATTGCCTACTGCACAAAAAGGCATTCAAAAAGTCTTCAAATTTTATTTTATTTATTATTTTTATTATTATTTTTAAAATTTAAAAAGTGTGTTCAATATATATATATTTTTAAACATTGTTAGACATTTAAGATCTTGTGGCAAGTATGTTTTAATTAAAACAAAATGTAAAAATCTTTTGTTAGCAAACATCGTTATCAGAAATTTTGTCAACAAAATGAACACTGCTAGCATACCCTGGAAACCTCTCAACATTGTGCTGCAAGTTTTGCACAGTAATGTGCAACTAATATACTCTCTGTACTGTCGCTGGAATAGTACACTGGTACTAATATGTACCATTTAGGAACTAATTTGTACCTTTAAGTGACTAATATGCACCCTATCATGATAAATAAAGTACAAAGGTGTACCATTTGAAAAGGTACCACCCCTGCGATTGTTTCCTGATCACCCTAAGTTCGTCCCGATACATACTGTGTCCATTTTGTATTGAAAACGAACAGACGAATTGTCAGTGCGAGCTATACGAGGGGTCACTCTTTAGGTTGGACAGCTCTTGACAGAGTAGTGGAGGCAGCCTTACAAGCACAGCTGGTGAATACATCAATGGGCCTTAGCTTTTATCGGGGCCAGCAGCTGTCTATAAACAATACTCAGTAACGTCACCCGCACAACTCGGCCCAACCTGGCAGCTCACTAATTGCCATCTAAACAGGGTGGAAAGAAGGGCAAAGAAAAATACAATGGTGGATCATAACACTCGAAAGCTAATCCTTTGGTCGGCACGCTCTTTCATAGCTGGCATTTGACACCATCCCTAAAGTCATCCCCGTTGGAAAGACTCTGTTATGGGATCCTTTACTGTTGTGTAAGGGGGTTTCGGAGTGTGCGTCTCCAACTCGTGGCTGTCGTTTGTAGCACTAGTTAAGGTGTACTTAAAAACACTGTGAGTCAGATGCATGCCGTATTGTTGACGTCCAGCGTGCGTTATGGGGATATGATATGGGTGCGAGTGAGGGGGTGTCCAGGCATAGTCGTTCTAGACACAATGATTAGGCCGAAAGCTCTGTGGAATGCTGGACCCTCATTAAAGAGACAAATATAGAGTAGCACATTTCAGTGCATGTAATGAAATCCTCCACGTTATGTGCCATGAATTAAGAAATGATAAATGGTGACGGTAGAATCGCAGGAGAGCTCAGGTCATCAGATGCCTGGTTGTTTTCAGCATTATCAGTTACAACTAAGCTAACACTTTATATAAAACTCCCTGTCGCATGCTACACTGTCATTAAAAATTGGGCAAAAGTGTACCTTTTGCTTGTTATTAGGCTATCCTTGAAGAGAACCCCGGGTATAAGACTTGTATGGATTGATATAATGTAAAGGATGCCAATACTGAAATGTGTAGTACAAAATGCTTGAAAATTGTATGCTATTTAAAATATCCACATTATTTTATACATATTTTGGACTATGGGGGGCGCCATTATTTCGATGATGTGAAATGGTTTTGCTTGGGGAGTTACTGGCACTACCTGTTGCTATTTTTACCACAACACAACTTGGAAAATAAAATACTGATACGATGACCACAGCTACTGAAAGAGTTTACAGGTGGCGATGGATATAAGTGTGGGCTTAAACTAAATGCCATACCGTCAATTTTTCCCCACAACAAGTCTAAACGCCACTGGATATCGACTGAAATCCGTGCTAAAAACTCCTTCAGTGGCTGCGGCGTCATGACAAGCATTGGCATGTTTACATTCTGCCAGGATGGCATCTAATGTTTCTTGTCTCTGCCGTTTGTAAGCTCTTTCAGTAGCTGTGGTCTACTAAAAGCCTCAATGGTGTCAGGGCTAAAGTGGAGAGAACAAAGACACAGGTCTTTAGGAAGTTTTATTCGTCCACAGGCATCTTCTCATTCTTTTCTCCTCTTCTTATTGCTAGGGAAGCAATGAGGACTTGCGTCGCTTCTCTTGTTGCCCTTCGACTGAAAATTACAACCAAAGGCATAACGTGGCATTGTATCAGTGTTTTATTTTCCGAGTTGTGTTGCGGTAAAAGTAGCAACAGGTAGTGGCAGTAGCTCATCGAGTGCAACCATTTCACGTAATCCAATTAATGCCGCACCCATAGTCTAAAATATGTAAAAAAAAAAAGAAAAAAAAAAGAGGTGGACTTTTTGTTATATTAAGCCATAGAAGTCTAAATACCCCTTTAAGGTAACAACATGCACCCTTTAGAAGTAGACATCCAGAATCACGTTCAGGGTGGATGCCTGCTTTGGGCCCTCACAGTTTTCGAATAGTCAAATTTTCCAAGGGCCCTTAGAATTTTAATATTCTGATATTAATCAGAATATGGTCATATTCTGATTATGTAATCATCATATTAATGCATTAATCCGCCAAACCTCAAATTAAGACAAGATTCTGGTTATTAGAAATAAGAATAAGACAACTGGCAATAGCCAATGTTGAGGCAACCATTTTCAGTACATCCTTTCAGAATATCCAGAATCACATTCAGGGTGGATGCATTGTGCCGTCACAGTTTTTGAATAGTCAAAATTTGCATCCCTTACTCTATGCTTATGCATAGATATTCTGATATTATTCAGAATATGGTCATATTCTGATTATGTAATCTTCATGTTAATGCCTTATTTTGCCAAACCCCAAATTAAGACAAGATTCTGGTCATTAGAAATAAGAATAAGACAACTGGTAATGGCCAAGTTAGGATTTTTGACCACGTTGAGGCAACCATTTTCAGAACATCCTTTCAGAATATCCAGAATCACATTTTGGGTGGATGCCTGCGTTGGGCCATCACAGTTTTTCGAATAGTCAAATTTTCTATCCCACACTCTATGCATATGCATAGATATTCTGATATTAATCAGAATATGCTAACATACTGATTAAGTAATCATCATGTCAATGCATTATTCTGCCAAACCCCAAATTTAGACAAGATTCTGGTTATTAGAAATAAGGATAAGACAACTGGCAATGGCCAAATGAGGAATTTTTACCATGTTGGAGCAACCATTAGAATATCTTCTTTCAGAATATTCAGAATTGTGTTCTAGGGGGGATGGGGGTAGTTGGTGAAGCAGGGTGGGTGCCTGCATCAGGCCACATGATTGGAGGAGCACATACAGTACAGAACAAGTTGCGGTCCAGAGTTTAATGGCTAGTATTAAGGATCTGCTCAAATCCCTAACCCTAAGAAGTTCTAATACCAATGCTTGCGTTAGCAAGTCGCACTACTAAAAATAACATTCAAATGACAGTTTTTGAATAGTCAAATTTTGCATCCCTCACTGGGATAGTAAACTCAAAAGTAAACGTTGAGGTTAATACCTTACCATACCATAAAATGGAAGAGTTAAAGTCATTAACATTAAAGATGTGTTAGACATCTATGTTTGCATATTAGAAGTAATGCAGTGCTGTTCTTTGGCTGTAAAGTTGCTTGAAGGCTCCAGATCTCTGACACTGAATTGAATGTGAGTCACGCTGAATGGTGTGGAGGCAAGAGTTGGCCCAGGCCAGGGGGAATGTTTGGGAAGGTAGAGCTCTGGCACTGCTGCCCTGATCACAGGCTCATGTTTCAGGAGAGATTCTGTGAATAGTGATGATGACGCCTGTACCATATGAAAGTCATCTTGGACTCATAGCTGTTCCTTTGACGTGTATTGTGGGGCTTTAAGCTGCCCACTTCCTACTCATGAGTTTTACTATACCTTGCCTATTAGTGACAATGTAGGCACTAGTTTAAAATGTGTTATGCCTCTTCAAAATTGAAACCCCTCTCAATTTTTAGCGATTGTGCAATTAGTTACTCATTGATTTTGTAACCAACATCTAGTCAAAAAGCTGAGCAAGAGTACAACATACTTGGCTACAAGAATTTGGCTTAGCCCAAAACTTGTTTCCTAAGTCCATTAGCCTCAAAAGTAGTTGGGCAACAGGGATGACACATGATAATGAATAGATTAAAGGTGTATGAAGTGTCATGGTGTGGATGTTTGTTTTTCAGATGGCTGGGGACTTGAACTAGGTGGGGGAAGGGGAATTCAGTAGGACTTTAAATGGAAACTCAACTCTATGAGATACAGGAATGAAACTGAATACTTTGAGAGTTGAGATGTGAATAGCTAGAAATGTGGATTGGGAATGGGGTCCATAGCTGCCCTACTTAAGTCTGTGTGTGTGTGTGTGTGTGTGTGTGTGTGTGTGTGTGTGTGTGTGTGTGTGTGTCCCTGTGTGTCAGAATCCCTGGTGTTCTGTGCCCAATCTTTGGCACCCCTGTAAACATGTGCTTTGAAGAGGAGTCCTATAAAAACGACACTAGTGGTCATCAAGGTACACCTTCAGTTTGGCCCACCCAGAGACAAGTTCTGTCGGGAACTGTCATAGGTTACTTTTGTTGCTGTGCTCCTGTTCATCAAGATTATATAAATGAGTCCAAGTTGTTGACACAAACATCATGTGCATCAGTTGTTTGTCAATGTGCATCAATTACATCAGTGGTCTATCTCGGGTTCACTTATCTGGCCAGTGAGAATAACTTTATGGTGTCGTTTGTAGTGAGGTATGTTACTCATGCCCATCTTTACCACTTGACAAGGCTAGAGGGACTTTGTTTCATATACACCCTCGTGATCACTCCAAATAATCCAGAATATTTTAAAGAGAGTTATGTTACATTGTAGTTTTGGTTTGGGGTCATTCCAAAGTGTGATACGTGTGAAAGAGAGAGGGGGGCTTTTTGTGTGGTCTTTCGCTTCTCAATGGTGCCAAAGTCAAAAACTCTTAGACATAGATGTAGAAACCCAGATGAGGCACATATGCCTTTAAACCCTAAATTAAGACAAGACTCTGGTTAAAATAATTCAAAACAAGACAACTGGCAATGGCCAAGTAAGGATTTTTTAACCATGTTGAGGCAACCATTTTCAGAATATCCTTTCAGAATATCCAGAATCATGTTCAGAGTGGGTGTCTTCGTTGGGCCCTCACAGTTTTCGAATAGTCAAATTTTGTATCCCTCACTCTATGCATGAGCATAACAAACCCCAAATTAAGACAAAATTCTGCTTAAAAGAATTCAGAATAAGACAACTGGCAATGGCCAGATTAGGATTTTTGACCATGATGAGGCAACCATTTTAAAATATACTTTCAGAATATCCAGAATCGCATTCTGGGTGGGTTGGGGGTGGATGGTGAGGCAGGGTGGGTGTCTGCGTCAGGCCCTCTCTCTTCTAAAGGCTCTTGGAATCGTCCTAACCTTCCCCCTTACCTGGCACCCAGTTTAGGGGGTTGTAGGTGTTTACTTTTTGTACCAAGTTAAAAGATCTCATCTCTTTGAAGATCCAAGTCTCTATGATATTCTGGACTCCAGATAAAACTCTTGGATCGCTCCTTTAATTTTATGTCCATTATATTGCCCATTAGGTGAAATCTAAACACCTAATCAAATTAAAAAGTAATAGCATATCTCTCCTCAACAAGTCACATGATTGGTCGTATCATTTACATTTGTAGCACATACAGTACAGAACGAATTGTGGTTCAGAGTTGAATGTCTAATGTTAAGGATTTGCTTAAATCCCTAATCCTAAACAATTTTAATACCAATGTTTGCCTTAGCAAGCCCCACCACTAAAAATAACAATCAAATAGTCAAATTTAGCTTCCCTCTCTGTACTTACTGTGAAAGTAAACTCAAAAGTAAATCTTGAGGTTAATACCTCACTATACCAACAAATCAAAGAGTTAAATTCAATAATCAAGAATCTGGTTTTAGACATCCATGTTCGAATGTTAGAAGTGCAAAAATGACAGTGTGCATAAATATTCTGGTATTAATGCCATGTCAATGCATTATTCTGCCAAACCCCAAATTAAGACAAGATTCTGGTTATTAGAAATCAGAATAAGACCACTGGCAATGGCCAAATTAGGATTTTTGACCATTTTAAGGTGACCATTTTCAGAATATCCTTTATTACGGAATATTCTGTTTAGAATTACTTGCACTTAGGCTGAAATGCAAGTCATTCTGGGTGGTGGGATAATGAAGTCATTGCATCTTCATATGAACTATAATACAAAGTTTTATTGAGAATTTCCAGTAAGATACAAGCAGGAAAAGAACAATTCAAGCTTTCCATCATTCGAATCTCTAGTAAGATGTTTCTAGCAGTAGTGGCCCTCTGCTGGAGCCACTGTCTATCCTTCAACGATCTGACCAAGATCACAGAACTTCAATATTTTCATAGTGTCCTCTCTTTGATCTCCCTGTGTTAGCTTGCATCCCATGGTGAGAGTCCTGGGGAACACACACAGAGACTCAGCCCTGCGACAACAGGACATTACAACTTAAGCTAAGAGTTTGGGACTTGGATGGTGACGGGATGACAGGTGTGAAAACCAGCTTCAAGACACACCGACTTCTGCCAAATTTAGCTACTGGAGGCCAGGAATGAGGAGGTGATGGCCCAGAGTGATGTCTCTGTTGCAGTTAGCTGCCGTCACCTCCACGGCTTTGTTGCTTTTGTCTTGGTGGTCCATTTTGCAACATTTTTTGTCACATGCAAATGGTGGAAGGGTTTGAGATGCATGGTGGCCCAAATGCTGGCTCTAGGTGATGTAAGGAATGTGTACTGCTACCAGTGGCAACTTCACTCAGTAAGATTCACACCTTGGAGTGTCTTAATTGTTTGTCAGTGGAATGGAATGCAATGGATGGTGTTGAATGAGTCTTTTATTGTATTTTGAAATGACAGAATTTTTGCTTGGTCATTTTTAAAAATAGAATTCTAAGAAATGCTTGTACAGTCAACTAAACTTGACAAGTATAGTTCTTTGAAAATATGCAGTGTCCTCCTCAAAGATGGTTGACACCTTGAACCTTAAAAGGCTCATTTAAGTATTAACAGGCTGATGCTAAATGGATTCCACATGCATATTGAGAAGGGATTGTGTGAAACAGAAGGTGATTCTTGCTAATGACACTAATTTACAGTAATTAGTGAGGTGGGGATATCTCTCCTTCCCGTTTTGTTTACTGACTGTCACTAATCGCATGGAAGGAAGAGAATATCTTAAACCCGTCATCTACTGTTTGAGAGACGTGAGATCAAGGTCTTTGATAACATTTGGTACAACCTGTTAACATTGGGAGTGTCCTTAAAGAGATCGTTTGAACTTTACATAAATAATTTTGGGGGCTTTTCTTAAAACTAACTAAATAACAAATGCTTTTAGGTATTGAACTTTTTAAAAATAATTACAGAAATTCAGCCATTGTAAAAGGTTTTGCATTTGTTGCATTTAGTTGCATCCAATTTTGTCCTTTAGTTCAGCTGCACCAAGATGTCTTCTTGACATTATATTGTAAATTTAAAAATCACCATAAAAACGTATAATTGAGCAGATTTTTTTTATTTGTTGGCATTTTTAATTGCCAATGTGTAAAAATTGATAATTGATAATCACCTAAATCATAAACTTTTTACGTCTTAATTCCCTGAGTTCCTGCTATTACTCTCTCAGCGTTCATGTGACTTAGTTACTGTGCAAATAATTTAATGCTAATCTGAAGCGTGGCTGTGACAAAAGCTCTGGAATGTGCTTGGTGTGGACAGTTATGAGTCCACCTTTGGTGTTTATAGCCAGAGAGATGCAGTTCCCCTCCTAATGCGAGGTGTCGGGACCCCTGTAATACTGCTAGCTTAGGTTACACGAGCATGAGGGTGAACTTCACAATAGCCAGTGGGTACCTTCAGGTTTTGGGGCCTAAAGCCTAAAAATCTACACAAGGTGTTTAACATAGCTCATTATCACAAATATATTTTCACTGAAGTCAAAGTCGATATGAAATAGTTTTATAAACATTGTGTATTTATGCAACCATTTTATGCTGTAAATTGCAACTCAAAAGTAACAATAAAATTACATTTATGGGCATTTCTATATCTGTTGCAGTTTATGTCACAGCAATCGTTTATTATTACGATACTCCTTTGTGTATGCACGTACGACAGTTAGCGAAAGCTAGAGATTACGGGTTATAAAGTTTTAAATATGGATATTTTTCTTACACAAACACATCAATTTGCTTTAGAAGGCCTTTATTAACCCCCTGAAGCGGTGTGGAGTTCTTTTTATGATGGATGGATGCACTTTATTGAACTTCAAATTCTCAATGCCCATTTTGCCATTATAAAGCTTGGAAGAGCAAGAACATTTTTTATGTAACTGATGTATTCGTTTGAAAATAGGAAGCCATATACACCTAGGTTGGCTTGAGGATAAGTAAATCATTGGGTTATTTTCGTTTTTGGGTAAACTATCCCTTCAAACCTCTTGGGTTTCATTAAAAATATAATTTGTGTTTTAAAAGATTAAATAAAAGTCTTGTGGGTTTGGAACAACATGAATGTGAGTAAACAACAGAATTTTTATTCTTGTATGAACTGTCCCTTTAAATGTATCGGTCATATATTACACTAGCTTGAATTCAGTCTGTTTGGTATGCAGACATCCAATATCCAAAATGTCCAAAATGCAAGTTCCCCTCTGGCAACCTCTCAGCTACGCCATCCCCTCATAATTCTCTTTTTTTCAGTGCTGCCATTACTGAAAACTTTGGCGTGCATGTGCAACATTATGGACCTTGTCCTATCAGCACTTGCGCCGTCTGCCAAATCTCCCCAACTGGCCTCGGTCAAATGGAGCAAAAGTGCCTGAAACCAAGTTGCACATTAAAGCGCAGAGCTGAACTCTGAAGGCACTACTGAGGTTCCAAGAGGTGAAATTGGAGCTTGTCTTTTTTCAAAACAAAAGTGTACAGACAAAATGGGAATGGGAATAAGGTGATTAACATCCCGAGTAGAACATGCAATGGGTGGGTAAATTTTTTTTTGGCAAAACTACTGTGCATTTCTGACAGCGCCATTCGGACTCTGTAACGCTCCCATCGTTTTTCATTGAATTCTATGCTGGGTGTGTCATCTGACCCAACCCAGACTTTCTAAGCCCCCAAATAAGTTTTATTGTTATTTCTGAAGCAGCTTGAAAATGTAAACACAATGGGCCACATTCAGTTAGATCAGGGGTTGGCAATTGTTAGAATGACCAAGGATCAGCAATCTCCACGCAAAAACTGATTGTGCAGACCAAACCGCACGTTGTAGAGACTTGAAACTTGGAGGGATGGTAGTACTCACAGCGCCTACAACGTGACCATGGCTAGCCCCAATCAGCCTGATGGGGGTGCTACACCAATCAAAATTATGGAATCGCTCATAACTCCTAAACCGTTAGTCACAAGGTCAAGTGTCTTATGTCGAAATATTCTGATATTTTGGATTTTTTGAAAAACCTACTTTTGTGGACTAGTTCTAGGTTTTTTGGAACCAAACCAGTGCAGAAAGGTTCTTTGGAGAGTGAATATCAATAATTATCCAAACAAACTTGAAATTTTGACTTACCGTCACAAAGGGATGCCAAAACATTCGAAAGGGATGAAGCCACTTTAAGTAAAATGCCTAAAACTCCTGAACGGAATGAGATATCTCCACCAAACTCAGGGGGGTGACTGGGTGATATTGCATTTTTCAAGGGTGTAAATGATTGTACATTGCACGGTTTTTCGCACATACACATGATATTTGTATCATATGACAGAACTCCTAATTCTGGACAACTTTGCCTCTAGAACCACTGCTGTCAATCAAATTGTAAATGATTGAGAAGACGTAGTCTGGGAAAAAAACACTGCAGTACAATTTTCTGGACTCTCTAGGTCAATAGTTATCAAAAAATTTGATTTTACCCATTGGGAAGCTATAATGGGTATGTTTAGAAAATGGGGCCTGTCCAGATTTATCCAAAAGCCTATAAAGCTTGAACTAAAACTAAAAATTTCATGAAACCTGCTGAGCACATGTGACAGGTGATACTAAACAAGCATGCAAAGTTTTAAGGAGATCGGACTACAGCTGGCACTATAACAGTTATAAACATTAAAAAAAACATAACATTATATGGTAAATTACCTGGATTTGCCAGAAGTTTTTTTTTTAATCATTGATTTAGGTGGTTAGCTTAGCTTGCTAAATAATGTCTTTTTATATGTGCTTAAATGCCTTAAAGCGCTTGAACCCAGTATATATTATATTTTGTTTCTTGACTTTTACTGGTCATTTCATGCTTTCTCCAGTGCCTGGTCTGACCACTCATGTTGTTCCAAACCCATAAGATTTTTGTTAATCTTCGAAACACAAATTAAGATATTTTTTTATCCCTTCTTTAGAAAGTCCATGCAAGCAAAACTTGATTCAGAAAGGTCATAAAGCAGAGGTGTCCATTCCTGCTCATGGAGAGCCAGTATCCTGCAGATTTTAGCTCCAACCAGCTCTAACTCCATCACAAGACCATGATTGCTTAGGTTCAGTTGTGTTACATTACAGAGCTAAACTTTGCAGGTCAGCAGCCCTCCAGGAACAAGACAGGACACTCCAGTCATAAAGGCATTACAAAACTGAACCATAGAGCCATGAATTGAGTGGTTTAATCCAAGTCTTGTGAAGAGATACTGTACGATTGCTTCAGATTAACCAATGATTCTGAAGTGCTCCTGTCCTTTCTCATTGAATGCCAAACTGGGTGTCTCAGAGTGGCTGTCCAACCCAGTCCAGACTTTCAAAGCCTCTCTCCTTTCCAAACAAGTTTTATTATCATTTCTGAAGCGGTTTAAAAATGTAAACGCAATGGGCCGCATTTGGTCAGATCAAATGTCTGGAGGCACTGGGAACATTTTTAAGTTCTTGTTTTTTATTGGTCATTTCATGCCCATGCCAGGTGCAGGTGTAGCCTCCAGATCTGGATCCGTTCCCCAGTGCCGGGTCTCGTAACAAACCATGCCCTCATGTACCAAGGCAAAAAAGCAGCGCGCTGATTGTTTCCCGCACCGCAGGCTTTAAAGTGCTGCGGATTGTAATCCTGACTCCTACAGCCTTGTGAAACATTAAATGTTTCTTTAAGCACCAGTGGCGCCGTCCAGCCTGTTCTGCACTTAATGCGGGCACCATGCCAGCTTCAGGGTGGGGGGTCCGCGCCGCTGGCACTGAGCTCGGAAAATGGGAACGCGTTCTGCCGGGAGAGGGAGGAATGCCAACGAAGTGGCGATCGGGTCCAAACGATGAGAGATGTTGAGGGGCTGTGGTCATGGCCCTCCACCAACCCCTGTCCCAGTAGGGCTGGAAACAAAGAGAAAAGCTTTGATGCTGCGGAAGAGATACGGCTGTGCTCATATTTGTTTAGACAGAGACCCAAAGCTCGATCTACTTTAAAGGAATAGTTCATCCATAAATGAGAATGATTTGCTCATTACTGTTTCTGTGGATAACAAATGAATATATAATTTCTATGATTTAAAAAAATAGTACTTATATGGTTATTTTAGTTATTTAAAAAGCTAAACTTGAAAAAAAGTACATGTAAATAAAATTTTGCATATAAGTTTGGAACAACATGAACAACTGAATTTTAATTCATTATTAATTTTTGGTCCCATTAACAAGCTATTTTCTTTGACACTTCAGCTAAATTTAAAAGTGTAAAATCCAATGTGTGAATGTGGAATGAAAACAGCATGAGTCCTCTGATCTGGTCGACAATGCTTGGCACAATGCGTTTCAATGGCTTAAAGAGTTAACCGCTCTTGTGGGGTGGCATGGAAAGGCTCTGGGAGGTGTTGACAGTGGACGTTCTGCAAGGGCCCTTGCCATGCCCAATCCCATCCTCCACGCTGCATTCACACGGCCCATTAACATGTGATCACCTCCTGCCCGGCCGCTCCTACAGTGAGCTCTTGAAGGCAGAAAGCTCAGTGCCATACACTCTGAATTTACTTGATCTTTCACAGCAGTAAATTTACATGCATGTGTTGGGAAAATTCCTATGGTCTGATCCTTGTGTAGAATGTCTTGTGGTCCATTTTTGTTTGATATATATTTTGTTTTATCTATATTACACATTTATAATTTTTACTTAAAATACATCATTTTTAATCAATCTGTTGTTCTAACTATTGTTCTATCTATCTATCTATCTATCTATCTATCTATCTATCTATCTATCTATCTATCTATCTATCTATCTATCTATCTATCTATCATCTATCTATCTATCTATCTATCTATCTATCTATCTATCTATCTATCTATCTATCTATCTATCTATCTATCGTTCTGTCGTTCTATCGTCCTATCGTTCTATCGTTCTATAATTTTGTTTTCTATCTATCTATCTATCTATCTATCTATCTATCTATCTATCTATCTATCTATCTATCTATCTATCTATCGTTCTATCGTTCGATCATTCTGTTATCTATCTATCTATCTATCTATCTATCTATCTATCTATCTATCTATCTATCTATCTATCTATCTATCGTTCTATCGTTCTATCTATCGTTCTATCGTTCTATCATTCTGTTTTCTATCTATCTATCTATCTATCTATCTATCTATCTATCTATCTATCTATCTATCTATCTATCTATCTATCTATCTATCTATCTATCTATCGTTCTATCGTTCTATCTATCTATCTGTCTGTCTGTCTGTCTGTCTGTCTATCTATCTATCTATCATCTATCTATCTATCTATCTATCTATCTGTCTGTCTGTCTGTCTGTCTGTCTGTCTGTCTGTCTGTCTATCTATCTATCTATCATCTATCTATCTATCTATCTATCTATCTATCTATCTATCTATCTATCTATCTATCTATCTATCTATCTATCTATCTATCATTCTATCATTCTGTTATCTATCTATCTATCTATCTATCTATCTATCTGTCTGTCTGTCTGTCTGTCTATCTATCTATCATCTATCTATCTATCTGTCTGTCTGTCTGTCTGTCTGTCTGTCTGTCTGTCTGTCTATCTATCTATCTATCTATCTATCTATCTATCTATCTATCTATCTATCTATCTGTCTGTCTGTCTGTCTGTCTGTCTGTCTGTCTGTCTGTCTGTCTGTCTATCTTTCTATCTATCTATCTATCTATCTATCTATCTATCTATCTATCTATCTATCGTTCTATCTATCTATCGTTCTATCATTCTGTTATCTATCTATCTATCTATCTATCTATCTATCTATCTATCTATCTATCTGTCTATCTGTCTGTCTGTCTGTCTGTCTGTCTGTCTGTCTGTCTGTCTGTCTGTCTGTCTATCTATCTATCATCTATCTATCTATCTATCTATCTATCTATCTATCTATCTATCTATCTATCTATCTATCTATCGTTCTATCTATCTATCGTTCTATCATTCTGTTATCTATCTATCTATCTATCTATCTATCTATCTATCTATCTATCTATCTATCTATCTATCTATCTATCTATCTGTCTGTCTGTCTGTCTGTCTGTCTGTCTGTCTGTCTATCTATCATCTATCTATCTATCTATCTATCTATCTATCTATCTATCTATCTATATCTATCTTTTTATGTTTATTAAAGAACTTTTTATTCTGAATGTTACGTGAATAATTTCTTGAATTTGTTCAAATATGTATGACAAATAAATATGTCTATCTATCTAGCTATCGTTATATCGTTATATCGTTCTATCATTCTGTTTTCTATCTTTCTATCTATCTATCTATCTGTCTGTCTGTCTGTCTGTCTGTCTGTCTGTCTGTCTGTCTGTCTGTCTGTCTATCTATCTATCTATCTATATCTATCTATCTTTTTATGTTTATTAAAGAACTTCTTATTCTGAATGTTACGTGAATAATTTCTTGAATTTGTTCAAATATGTATTACACGCAAATTGTCAGCTTCATTATATCACAGATTTACTGTGATCATAGCCATTACAGAGAGTTAATTAAGCTGAAACATGAGCCGTTCTCGAGCTCAGGACTAAACAGGCTGAACCTTGCCTTTCTCACAGTCTCATACCGGATAACAATGGCGTGTAGTTAAACCTCAATGTGTTTTACAGCTTTGGATTGCCCTGTCTGGCAGGATAAACACCAGTGGGTATCAGATTTAATATCAACCTGTATATCTGTATGCTTGGTGCTCCTAAAGAGCGTGGTAAAGCGTTTGTGCCCCATGTACGCTGGAATGTGAGTGAGTGTGAATAATCGCGCCACATCCAGGTGTATTTAATCTGGGTGGCAGACAGGGTTGTAAATTGGTTGGTCTGGACTTTGGGATATAGTTTGTGTTGCTGTAATCCATTTGAAAATCACAACCAAATATCCAGATGTGATATGTTTTGACAATCAAGGTTTGTGGAAAAAAAATAAAATAATAATTAGTAGAGAGTTTTTCCCCTTTTGATTGTATACAAATTCTGATTTGCTGATCTTTTCAGTTTGGATCTTTTTCAGTTTCCAGTTTTTAGAAGATTCACTCAATGCTTTAGAAATATTCTAGGCTCAATATTACATTGTTGAATGACGTAAAACGCAGAAGTGATTTAGATTACATTATAATACTGATGTTCACCCAAAATGAAAAACTGGTGACAATGAATCACCCTCAGGCCATCTAAGATGCAGATGAGTTTGTTTCTTCACCCGAACAGATTTGATGAAATTTATCACAAGATGTTAATTGATGGACTGGAGTGGTGTGGATTACTTGTGGATTATTGTGATGTTTTTATCAGCTGTTTGGACTCTCATTCTGATGGCACCCATTCACTGCAGAGGATCCATTAGTGTGCAAATTACATAATTCTAAAGATACATTCAAACTTTGTCACAATATAAGAGCCAATGGCATTTGATTTGAAACAATGCCAACACTTGGGCAGACTTTAGATAATGCCAACTTTGCATTGAAGTACAAAACTGTCAAATATGATCCTTTATCATATTGTAAATACACAAGTTGTAATAAAATGTTTGTTGATCTGAATTAAACTCAAATTCAACATCACAGATGTAAAACTAAGCTCCAAGTACCTTAACCCTTATGCGGTCTTCGGGGTATTTTTTACCCCAAAAGGCGTTTGGAAAAATTTAAAAAATGTTCTCTTTGTCCAAGAGACATGAGACTCTGTAAAACTGTAAACACTTTGTAGATCTACAAAAAAAAAAAAAAAATGGATTGATAGCATGATTTTATCTTGGTGTAAAAAAAAAACTCACACTCGTGGTCTTTGGGGTCTCTGGAGACCCCAGGCAACAAAATGCAATTTTTGTTATAAAATAATAGTTAAAAAAACAAAACAAATGTTATTTTCCTGTTTATTAATGTTTTTACTCCTCATGTGTGCAGTTTTTGGAGGATTTAGGCTATTTTTAAAATATATATAAATTAATAAACAAATATTTTGTATAGGTTTTTACACAAAAACAGCTTTTTTTGTAAAATTCCCTTTTATAAAAACCTCACATGACTAACTTTCATTCATGTAGATAAAATGGATAATTTCACATGGTTTAGTGTAAGATTTTTGCCCATCTTTTGGAAAATCCAGTTTTAAACGTAAAAAAAATACTTTTACCAGTAGGTGGCTGCAGAGCTCCACTATATGCTTTTTGCTATTTGACCACCTGAAAGATGTCTTTTCACAAGTTTTTTCAGTTGAGTTCATATCTACATATCATGAAACACACAGGACTACATTTGGAGACCATAAAAACTGCTCTCTTATAATTTGTCAAATAAAAAGTAAAAAAGATGTTGTTGTTGCATTCTTATGTTCATGTTTTGTACTGCAACTCAATATGGAATAGAACTGGTTTTGTTTTAGTACAAAAAATGCTTAACTTTGTCAAAAAGTATTTTTTATCGTAATAATTGTGATTTCATAATATGTAGATATGAATTCAACTGAAAAAACTTGTGAAAAGATATCTTATTGTTGGTCAAATAGCAATTAGTTAATAGTAGTGCTCTGCAGCCATCTAGTGGTAAAAGTTATATTTTTTTACTTTTAAAACGGCATTTTCCAAAAAATGGGCAAAAATCTTACACTAAACCATATCAAATTATCCATGCTATCCCCATGAATGAAAGTTTAAAATGTGGGTATTTTATAAAGTCAATTTTACATAAAAAGCTGTTTTTGCATATAAACCTATTAAAAAATATATATTTATTTAATAATTTATATATATTTAAAAAATAGCATAAAAACTGCGAAAACTGCACAAATGTGGAGTAAAAACATTAATAAACAGGAAAAACTTTTTTTGTTTTTTTTGTTACCTTTTATTTTGTTACAAAATTTAAGTTTTGTTGCCTGACCATGAGTGTGATTCCAAAACGAAGACCGCATAAGGGTTAAGGTGACAAATTTTGAACATCTGAATGAGTGCAAATGAGTTTCGAGTGTTATGGGGGAGGGTGAAATTTGACTGGGGCTTGACTTGGGTTTAGTTCATACACAAAATCTTCATCGGGCTTCAAAACATTAGAAATACAGTGCAGTAGTTGTGTGGATCACTTACTTTCATACTACCTTTTTTATGTTTTTGTAATTTTTAAATTATTAGTTCACTTCCAGAATTAAATTTCCTGATAATTTACTCACCCCCATGTCATCCAAAATGTTCATGTCTTTCTTCAGTTGCAATGAAAGTTTTTGAGGAAAACATTACAGGATTTTTCTCCATAAAGTGAACTTCAATGGTGACCAACGGATTGAAGGTCCAAATTACATTTTCTATGCAGCTTCAAAGTGCTCTACACGATCCCAGCTGAGGTATTAGGGTCTTATCTAGCGAAATGACAATTTTCTATACTTTTTAACCACAAACGCTCGTCTTGCACTAGCTCGACTTCACACATCACGTTGGAAAGGTCACGTGTGCTGTAGGTGGAAGTAAGGAAGGAAGTAAGGTAGAAAAAATAAGAGTTTTTCAGCCTATACCCTACCTTTTTAAACCCGACGTTTCCAACACGCTTACATAATGCGTGAAGTCAAGAGCCAGTGCAAGACAAGCATTTGTGGTTAAAAAGTATAGAAAATTGTATTTTTCTTAGACAATGACCAATCGTTTCGCTAGATAAGACCCTTATTCCTTGGCTGGGATCGTGTAGAGCTCTTTGAAGCTGCACTGAAACTGCAACTTGTACCTTCAACCTGTTGGCCACCATTGAAGTCCACTATATGAAGAAAGATCCTGTAATGTTTTCCTCAAAAAGCCTTATTTCTTTTTGGCTGCATGAAGCAAGAAAGACAAGAACATCTTGGATCACAGGGGATGAGGCAATTATCAGAAATGAACTAATCCTTTAAAGCGATAGTTCACCCCAAAATAAAAATTTCTTAAAAATCTGCTTATCCCTGAGCATTCAAAATGTAGGTGACTTTGTTTCTTCAGTAGAACACAAACAAAGATTTTTAACTCAAACTGTTGCAGTCTGTCAGTCATATAATGACTGTCAATGGGATCCATGACTTTAAAAGTCTAAAAAACATACACAGACAAAACCCAGTTAAACCCTGCAGGTCGTGACGATACATTGAGGTCTTAAGGCACAAAACGACCGGTCTGTGCAAAAAACTAAACAGTATTTATATAATTTTTACCTCTGATCCACCGCAATGTTCAACTGTCCTGAGCGGGTTCACAACAGCCGACTTGTGATGCGTCAACCTACTCTGGCATAATAGTCGGTGAAAAATCAACACTCCCGGATGAGTTCGCACAAGGAAATGTAATTAATTGGTTGCAACAATCAGGATAAGCACAAGTAATTACCATTTTGAATTGCCGCATACATGAGTGACGTATACATGCGACTGATTGCATAGCGGTGGATCAGAGGTAAAAAAATATATATATATACTGTTCAGTTTCCTGCACAGACTGATCGTTTACATCTTTACACGTCAATGCATCGTCACGAGCCACAGGGTTTAATTTGGTTTTGTCTGTGTGTGTTTTTTTGACTCTCAAACTGTGGATCCCATTGACTGCCATTATATGACTGACAGACTGCAATGGTTTGAGTTAAAAATCTTCATTTGTGTTCTACTGAAGAAACAAAGTCACCTACATCTTGGATGCCCTGGGGGCAAGCGGATAAACATCACATTTTCATTTTTGAACTATGGTGAACTATCCCTTTAATGCCTGGCAATAAAAATCAATCAAAACCACTTTATTAGAAGAAAATCATAAATGGATTAGAATGATCAAACTTAAATCAAACAAAAATCAAGCTTAAGGGCTATTTTGACTTTCCAAGTTTCAAATTAAATATGTGACCATGGACCACAAAAATAGTCATAAGGGTCAATTTTTTGAAATTGAGATTTATACATCATCTGAAAGCTAAATGAATAGGTTTTCTATTGATGTATGTTTGTTAGGATTGGACAATATTTGGCCGAGATACAACTATTTGAAAATCTGGAATCTGAGCGTGAAAAAAAATCTAAATATTGAGAAAATCGCCTTTAAAGTTCTCCAAATGAAGTTCTTACCAATGCATGTTACTAACATGCCCTAGTATTATCAATAAAACAAATAATAATAGTAAAATAGTACAAATAAATACATAAATAAATAATCAAACAAATAAATACTACACATATAGAACACATATGTGATTTTTAGATTTAGAAGCAAAACGTTTTCTGTATAAAAAGATCCTTTGAGAGCCTTGCATTGTGTTTCTGTTGTTCTCAGATTCTCTGAGCTTTGATGCCAGAGGAAAATCATTATTGCATAAAATGGACTGAATATAATACATAACACTATAATATATTTTGATTCTTAGAGTGTGTCTGGCAAACAGTAACTCCACATCTTCTAAACAGAAGTCGACTAAGATGAAATTCTTAATGGCTAATGTGCTCAGCTTTTATGGCACATTAACCGTTTCATTCATAGCAGACATCAGACAAGCCTTGCTCACTAATCTCAATAGAAATGACGAGGGACATGCCAGCGTAGCAAAAATGAATTGTTATTAATTATTCATTGATTGTGAGATTTATACACACTTAATATTTAAGCTTTCAATTGATGTATGGTTTGTTAGGATAGGAAAATATTTGGATATAGATACAATCTGGAATCTGAGGGTGCAAAAAAATTAAAATACTGTGAAAAGTTGTTCAAATGAAGTTCTTAGCAATGCATATTACTAATTAAAAATTAAGTTTTGATATATTTACAGTAGAAAATTTACAAAATATATTCATGGAACATGATCTTTACTTAATATCCTAATTACTTTTGGCATATAAAAAAAAAATCGATAGTTTTGACCCATACAATGTATTGTTTTGTGATACTTATGATACTTTTGTGGTCCATGGTCACATAGGGTTTTATGCATTTTAAATTAAATACATCATCTAGAAATATTGATGATGCAGGGTTTGAATAAAACGTTTAAAATCCCTAAAAAATGAATCTCAACACATTTGAGCAATATCTAATCATCCATGATGTATTTTGCTATTGCATCAGCTTTGAAATTCTGTTTGTTTTTAAAAGACTTGTCCCGCTTTTCAACTCTCACAGCTTTCAATTCATTGCTTTCTCATGAGTTGGCTCTGAATTAGTCCACCACATTGCGTTCCTCTGCAAACAAATCTTTGACCCTAATTAGGGTGCCCTCAGTAGCTTCGACAGGTTCGGTTCTGTGGGACCAACACTTCCAGCCTCTTCCCAATTGGGGCAGCACTGACTTGAGAAGCGCCTGACACAATGCTCCCTTCCTCTCTGATCTCAGCTCAGCTTTCTGAGTCACATGCTTTAGCAAACAGATTCGAAGCTGATCCTGGATCAGCGTTCCAGTCAAAGGGAGGGATCCCAGGAAGAGACATGTTCCAACATGCTGTTCCCGCCTGGGTGTTAATCACGCTGGACTGTCCCCACCCTGCCCTGCCCCTGCAGGGGGTCTTTAGAGGGGAGGCTGAACGAGGGGACTTTACTGAGGCGCCTTCAGATGAACTTTCCATATGAGCGCCGGGATTTTCCCCAAGCACTGATTTGTTTATATTAGTTTTTGCTGTTTTGTTTGTCTTCACTGCTATTACCACTGTTATAATACACAGATGACTCTTTGATTTATGATTAATATATTGATCATCTTTTAAAACTGAGTTGTAATGATGTTATCAGGCTGTATGTGGAAAGATCTTCTCTTCACCCTTGACCTGAGCACTATTGTGCTTTGTTGTTCGCTGGAAAGCACAATGACCTTCCTGGACAGCTTACCCTGAAACAGGAAAACCAAACAGGTGGTCTGAACTCTGACTGGCCATCTGCAAAACACATACAAGCCAGAAATACACAGAAGAAATGCTGCACAGCAAGGCCTGTCAGTTTAATGTGTTCATTTAGTGCAATTAATTACTTCTTTGAAAAAAATGTTATCACAACCTAATTTTTAATTTGATTCTGCGTTCATTTATTAATTGGTTGATTGAAATTGTTTCATGATGATAACATAAAAAAGACAAAATGATATAATAAAATAAAATTAAAAACAATAACATGCAATTGATTGATTGGTTGAAATTGTTTCATAAAATAAAATAAATAACATAAAATGGTAGAATACGCATAAAAGTAAAAACAATAAATGCAGTTCAATAACTGGTATATTTTATTTATTCTGTTGTAATTTCATTGACTGATTGAAATTGTTTCATAATGAAAATGGTAGAGTAAACTAAAATTTTAAATTATCAAATGCAATTCAATAACTGATATGTTTTATGCATTCTGTTGTAATTTTATTGATTTATTGAAATTGTTTCATAATGCTAAAATAAGTAAGACAAAATTATAGGCTAAAATAAAATAAAAAACAATAAAATGCAAGACAACAGCTGCTATATTTTATGCATTCTGTTGTGATTTTATTAACTGATTGAAATTGTTTAAAAATTTTACAAATAAATAAGATAAAATGATAGAATAAAATAACTATTTTTTTAATTTTATTTAACTTTTTATTTCATTTTTATTTCATTTCATTTTCTTTCATTTAATTCTATTTGAATTAAATTGAATTTAATATTTTATTTCCTTTTTTCATTTAATTTAACTCTATTTTTAATTTAATTTAATTTAATTTGATTTAATTTAATTTGTAATTTAATTTTATTATTTTTATTTTAATTTCATTTAATTTCTGTTATAATTTTTTTAAGTGATTGATATCGTTTAATAATGCTAAAATAAATAAGATAAAAATAATGCAACATTAAAATAAATAAATAAATAAATAGAATAAAATTAAAAATTATTAAATGCAATTTTATGCATGCAATTGTAATTTTATTGACTGATTGAAATAGTTTCATAAAGCTAAAATAAATCAGCTAAAATGGTAGAATAAAATAAAATAAAATAATTTTATTTTAATTATTTTATTTAACTTGTTATTTCTTTTTTATTTAATTTTATTTAATGTAATTTCATTTTATTTTATTTCATTCAAATTTTTATTGAATTTAATATTTTATTTTATTATTAAATTTTAATTTAATTTAATTTCTGTTATAATTTTATTAATTGATTGATATTGTTTAATAATGCTAAAATAGGTAAGATAAAAATAATAAAATGTTTAAAAAAACAGAATAAAATTAAATTAAAAATGATTAAATGCAATTCAACAACTGCTTGTAACGGTAATGAAAGGGAGGAAGCAAATGCAGTGTGAACCAGGTTTATTGTAGACAAAAGGGATGATTACAATGACGATGGTGGTGGTGATGATCTCCCAGCTGAGTGGCACAGAGGCTAGATGGCAGGTGAGATGAAGTGCGGTGAGTCCGTGGTGCAGGCGTGAATCCAGTGAATACCCAACGAAGAATCCAATGACGGTAATCCACAAACAGAGACAGTCCAAACACGAACACGATCCACACACGAAGACGAAGCCCAAACGTACATCCAAACACGGTGATCTAGAAGAACAATCTGACGGGGAAGAGGAGATCTGGGTGAGTATAAATAGCCGTGGGGAAATGCATGACACCTGGTGAAGGACTGATTGGCAGCTGCGCTGAATCAGAGTGACGCACAACGTAATGACACACATACATACACACAGATGATGCGACATGAGGACACGGCAGATGTGAGAACCGTGACAGTACCCCCTCCCCTAGGAACGTCTCCTGACGTTCCCAGACTCCTGTACCTGTTGATTGAAATCATCAATAAGGGAGTGATCCAGAATGTCTCTGGCAGGTACCCAACTTCTCTCCTCCGGACCGTAACCTTCCCAGTCCACCAAGTACTGAAATCCGCGTCCCCTCCGCCTCGAGTCCAGAATACGATTGACCGAATAGGTTGGTTCCCCGTCTACGAGTCGCGGCGGTGGGGGAACCGGGACTGGCGGATTAATACGTGCAAAGAAAACAGGTTTAATTTTGGAAACATGAAACACGGGATGAATTCTCCTGTACACTGGAGGAAGTTTGAGGCGGACTGCCACCGGACTAATGATCTTGGTGACAGGAAACGGGCCAATAAATTTGGGAGCAAGTTTATTCGAAACGGAACGCAATGGAATATCCTTGGTAGAAAGCCACACTTTAGAACCGACGACGTATACGGGAGGCTTAGACCGGTGGCGATCGGCTTTAGCCTTGGTGCGCTCTCCCACTCGGACCAGAGTCTCACGGGCTCTGGTCCAAGTGCGATGACACCTCTGGACAAAGGCGTGGGCAGAGGGAACCGCGACTTCGGATTCCAGACTGGGAAAAATTGGTGGCTGGTACCCTATACTACATTCAAAAGGAGATAGGCCCGTGGCAGATACTGGCAACGAATTGTGGGCGTACTCCACCATAGACAGCTGTTGGCTCCAGGAGGAAGGATTTCTAGCGACCATACATCGTAACGTTCTCTCCAAATCTTGGTTGGCTCTCTCAGTTTGTCCATTGCTTTGAGGATGGAACCCCGAAGAGAGACTAACAGTGGCCCCCAGAAGTTTACAAAACTCTCGCCAAAATTTGGACACAAATTGGGGTCCTCTGTCGGAGACCACGTCCGTCGGGAGGCCATGTAACCGAAAGACGTGGTCTACGACTGCCAACGCTGTCTCCTTGGCTGAAGGTAATTTGGGCAAGGGAATAAAATGAACCGCCTTCGAGAACCGGTCCACCACGGTCAAAACTACCGTGTTACCCTGGGAGGGTGGGAGGGCGGTAACAAAATCTAGAGCGATATGGGACCAGGGTCTCGAAGGGATAGGCAGCGGTTGTAGGAGCCCATCTGGAGGTCTGTTAGAGGTCTTACCAATGGCACAAACTGAGCAAGCCAAAACAAAACTGCGAACATCACGAGCCATAAGAGGCCACCAAAATCGTTGTTTGACCAAATGTAAGGTGCGACTAACCCCTGGATGACAAGCCACATTGGAAGAATGTCCCCACTGGATAACTTCGGACCGTAAGAACTCTGGTACAAATAAACGGTTCGGTGGGCAACCGGCCGGAGGCGTTACCCCATGTAAGGCTGTCTTAACCTTCGATTCGACCTCCCAGATGAGGGCAGAGACAATAAGTGTCTCAGGAAAAATACCCTCGGGAGTGGACGGGCGATCGGAGCGGTCAAAAATACGAGATAAAGAATCGGGTTTGATGTTTTTAGAACCCGGGCGGTACGATAAGGTAAAATTAAAGCGTCCGAAAAAAAGTGCCCACCGAGCCTGCCTAGAGTTCAATCTTTTGGCAGTTCTGATGTATTCTAAATTCTTGTGATCAGTCCAAACAATAAAAGGTACCCCCGACCCTTCCAACCAGTGGCGCCATTCCTCCAATGCTAGCTTGACTGCCAACAGCTCTCTGTTACCAATATCGTAATTAGATTCAGCTGGCGACATGCGATGTGAGAAAAACGCGCAGGGATGCATCTTGTCGTCCGTGGGTGAGCGCTGGGATAGCACCGCACCTACCCCCACCTCTGACGCATCGACCTCCACCACAAACTGACGTGATGGATCAGGGGTGACAAGGATGGGAGCCGAAACGAAGCGACTTTTGAGTTTGGCAAACGCAGCTTCTGCTGCGTCTGACCACCTGAACGTCGTTCTGGGGGAGATCAAGGCGGTCAGAGGTGCGGCTAGTTGGCTGTAATTGCGAATAAAACGCCGGTAAAAATTGGCAAAACCCAGAAACCTCTGCAGGGCCTTACGGGAATCTGGGGTTGGCCAATCTACCACAGCTCTAACCTTCTCGGGATCCATGCGCATACCCTCGGCCGACACGATGTACCCTAGGAAAGGAACAGACTGTGCATGAAAATCGCATTTCTCCGCCTTGACAAAAAGCCCATTCTCTAACAGCCGCTGAAGCACTCGTCTGACGTGTTGAACGTGTTCCTGGAGAGAAGAAGAAAAAATCAATATGTCGTCCAGGTAGACATAAATGAACTGATCGACCATGTCTCTCAACACGTCATTGACGAGTGCCTGGAAGACCCCTAGGGAGTTGGACAAGCCGAAGGGCATGACCAAGTATTCAAAGTGCCCCCTGGGGGTGTTAAAGGCAGTCTTCCACTCATCTCCCCCCCTGATGCGGACCAAATGATAAGCATTTCTTAAATCCAATTTCGTGAAGACGGACACTCCCTGCAACCTCTCGAAGGCTGAAGATATTAACGGCAAAGGATAAGTATTCTTTACCGTAATATTATTCAGCCCTCGGTAATCAATACAAGGTCGCAGAGATCCGTCCTTCTTCCCCACAAAAAAGAATCCCGCCCCCGCTGGAGAAGAGGAGGGTCGTATGAGCCCGGCTGCTAGAGAATCAGAAATGTATTTCTCCATAGCCTCTCTTTCAGGAACTGAAAGTGAATATAACTTGCCCTTAGGCGGAGACGTACCTGGTAATAACGCTATAGCACAGTCATAGGGACGGTGAGGAGGGAGAGAAGCAGCCCGAGACTTACTGAACACTTCCTTCAGGTCGAGGTACTCCGTGGGCACGTTACTCAGATCCGCCGCCTTCTCCTGAAACACAGAACTAGAAACAGATGAACAGGCAGACACAAGACAAGACTCATAACACTTAACGCTCCATTCAGCCACTGACTTCAGCTGCCAATCAATCCGGGGGTTGTGTTTAACGAGCCAGGGATGTCCAAGAACAACGGGTGCGTGAGGGGAGTCCAAAATGTAAAATGAAATACTCTCACGGTGGTTGCCAGACACCGTGAGAGTAACAGGATCCGTAATAGAGGTGATGGTGGGAAGGGAGTGGCCATTGAGAGCGTGGACGGCGATGGTTTCTGTGAGGGGATGAACGGGAACATGATTATGCAGTGCAAAAGAAAAATCCATGAAGTTACCCTCTGCTCCCGAATCCAGAAGTGCCGTGCAGTGAAGATCCTGTTGCTGCCATCTAAGCCTAACCGGGAGGAGCGTGGAGGTGGTGCTGGACGAGGACTTGTTAGCGGAGATCCCACCCGACAGTAGCCTCATACTTACTGCCGGGCTGGCCCTTTTACGGGACAGCTAAAGGCGAAATGGCCAGCTGCCCCACAATAGAGACAAAGGCCCTGGGACCTCCGCCTCTCCTTCTCCTCCCGAGAAAGCCGAGCTCGACCCACCTGCATGGGCTCGGGATCGCTGAAGGGGCTGACCGCGTCACTGCCGCTGGCTCGAGGTGGAAAGCCCTCCCCAGGGGGGAGCCGAGCGGGTGTCCATCGTCGCTCGGCTCGGGAGAGTCGAGCATCTACCCGCAGGGCCAGGTCTATCAGGCCGTTGAGGTTGGCGGGTAGGTCCAGGGCGTAGATCTCCTTCTGGACGCGGTCAGCCAACCCATGCAGGAACATGTCCCACTGCGCCTCCTCGTTCCACTGGCACTCTGCCGCCAGGGTGCGAAACTCAATACTGTAATCAGAGACGGACCTCCCCCCCTGTCGGAGATCCGCCAGTGTCCGCGCAGCCTCTCTGCCCGAGACCGCGCGGTCAAACACCCGTTTCATCTCGGCGGAGAGTGCTGAGAACGAGGCGCAACAGGGATCTTGGTTCTCCCACACCGCCATTCCCCACAGAGCCGCCCTCCCCGTCAACAGGGTGAGCGCGAACGCCACCTTGCTTTCCTCACTAGGAAATGTGCGGGGTTGTAACGTGAAGTGCATCGAACATCTAGTGAGGAAAGCTCGGCAGAAGTTCGGCTCACCTCCGTACAGTTCCGGTGGGGGAAGGCGGGGCTCGGGTTGATGTGACGCCCCAGATGGTCCGGGCGGGGCGATCGGAGCGAGCGGGGCTGGCGGTGTGAGCGGCGCAGTGGGAAGTTGCATCTGGCGCAAGGACTGGGTCAGCTCGGACACCTGTGCCACTAGGGTGTTGATGGCGTTCCCTGAGATCGCGGTGTTCCTCTCCTGGATCTTCAGCCGGGAGATGCGTCCTCCGCGGTGCCCTGTGTGGTGCCTGCTGCTTCCATAAGGGTCAGATTGTTCTGTAACGGTAATGAAAGGGAGGAAGCAAATGCAGTGTGAACCAGGTTTATTGTAGACAAAAGGGATGATTACAATGACGATGGTGGTGGTGATGATCTCCCAGCTGAGTGGCACAGAGGCTAGATGGCAGGTGAGATGAAGTGCGGTGAGTCCGTGGTGCAGGCGTGAATCCAGTGAATACCCAACGAAGAATCCAATGACGGTAATCCACAAACAGAGACAGTCCAAACACGAACACGATCCACACACGAAGACGAAGCCCAAACGTACATCCAAACACGGTGATCTAGAAGAACAATCTGACGGGGAAGAGGAGATCTGGGTGAGTATAAATAGCCGTGGGGAAATGCATGACACCTGGTGAAGGACTGATTGGCAGCTGCGCTGAATCAGAGTGACGCACAACGTAATGACACACATACATACACACAGATGACGCGACATGAGGACACGGCAGATGTGAGAACCGTGACACTGCTATATTTTATGCATTCTATTGTAATTTTATTGATTGATTTGAATTGTTTGATAATGATAAAATTATTCAGATTAAGTGGTAAAATCAAATAAAAATGAAATAAAATGCAATTTAAAAACTGCTAAATTTTATGCATTCTTTTGTAATATTATTGATTATTTAAAATTGTTTCATAATGATAAAATTGATAAATTTAAAGAATATAATTATAGAATAAAATTAGTTTTATTTTAGTTTATTTTATTTTACCTTAATTTCATTTAATTTCTGTTGTAATTTGATTGATTGAAATTGTTTAATACTGATAAAATAAATAAGATAAAATAGTAGAATTAAATAAAATTTACAAATAATAAAATGCAATTCAACAACTGCTATATTTTTAATACATTCTGTTGTAATTTTATTGATTGATTAATTGATTGATATTGTCACAAGAACAGTCGGAGACGAGCGGATCCATTCGCAGCATTTATTAAGAATAAACAAACACAAAGGGGCAGGCAGAAATCGTAGTCAAACACAGGCAGAATGGTCGGGGCAGGCAGCGAGAATCAAACACAAGAGGGAGTCCAGGAATCAAAAACACGGGAAATCAAACACGGGAAAGAAATGCTCAGAATGTAGCCGGGGCAATACAAGACTTCGCAAAGTGGCTGTGTGTGTGAGAAGCTTATAAGCAGTCAGTGTGATGAGGAACAGATGTGTGCAGCAATCAGTGCAGTGGGTCACGAGGAGCAGGTGTGAGCAGTGATTGGTGCAGTGGCTTGTGGGGGATGAAGTCCATGATGTGTAGTGCAAGAGTTTGTGATGACAGGACGACGGAGGCTCAAATCGTGACAGAGCCCCCCACCTAAGAGCGGCTTCCAGACGCTTCAAATACCTGTTCGGGAGAGTGATGGAGTGGGCATGGCACAGAGGCATGAATGGAGGCCCCGGTCCATGTTCTGGTGGAGAACCAGGAGACTGAGGCGGAGCCGGCGGAGGGAGAAGCCATGGTGGAGGAAGGGTTTGCTCCTCCATGTGGCCGACCGTCGGAGGTGGAGCCGGTGGAGCCTGAGGCGGAACCGGAGAGTCGAAGGTCATGGGCGACACCGAGGATCCAGAGGGCCAAGGCGGAACCCAAGGCTCTGGCGACCAAGGCGGAGATGGAGGTCCGGAGGTACACGGCGGAGCCGGAGCGACAGAGGACCGAGGCTGTGCCCGCGGTAGGGAGGAGGTCCACAGAGCCGGTAGGATGGAGCGACGAGGCACAGCCGGAGGAGTTATTGTTTAACTAATGAACCTTATTGTAAAGGAAAGGAAAGGAAAGGAAAGGAAAGGAAAGGAAAAGAAAGGAAAGGAGGTGACGTGAGGCCGAGTATGGTGACCCATACCAGGAATTTGTGCTCTGCATTTAACCCATCCAAGTGCACACACACAGTAGTGAACACACACACCTGGAGCAGTGGGCAGCCATTGCTGCGGCGCCCAGGGAGCAGTTGGGGGATCGGTGCCTTGCTCAAGGGACTCACCTCAGTCGTGGTATTGAGGGTGGAGAGAGCACTGGTACTTCACTCTTCCCACCTACAATTCCTGCTGGACCTGAGACTCGAACCTGCAACCTTTGGGTTACAAGTCCAGCTCTCAAACCATTAGGCCACGGTTGCCTCCAAAGTGTTACCAATAATTAAGATAAAATGGTAGAAATAAATAAAATAAAAAATAAGATGCCATTTACAAACTGCTATATTTTATGCATTTTATTGTAATTGTATTGATTGATTGAAATAATTTCAAAATGATAAAATAAATAAGATTAAATAGTAGAATAAAATACAATTAAAAATAATAAAAAGCAATTTAAAAACTGCTATATTATATGCATTCTGTGGTATTTTTATTAAACATTGTTTCATAATGATAAAATAAATAAGATAAAATGATAGAATAAAATAAAATTATTTATTTATATTTTTTATTTATCTATTTTTAAAAAATGTTTTATATTATATATTTTTTACATTTATTATTTTATGAAATTTAATAAAAATTTTAACTAATCATATTATATATATATATATATATATATATATATAATATATATATATATATTATATATACACACACACACACACAACACACACACACACACATATAATATCACATGTGTTTTTAGATGCAGAAGCAAGAAGTTTTCTGTATAAAAAGATCCTTTAAGAGCATTGCATTGTGTTTCTGTTGTTCTCAGATTCTCTGAGCTTTGATGCCAAAAGAAAATCATTATTGCATAAAATGGACTTAATATAATACATAACACTATAATATATTTTGATTCTTAGAGTGTGTCTGGCAAACAGTAACTCGACATCTTCTAAACAGACGTCGACTAAGATCAAATTCTTGATGGCTAATGTGCTCAGCTTTTATGGCACATTAACCGTTTCGTTCATAGCAGACAGACAAGCCTTGCTCATTAATCTCAATAGAAATGACGAGAGACATGGCAGCATAGCAAAAATGAATTGTTATTAATTATTCATTGATTATGTTTAGTCTTTGCCTGACAAGGCTCTAGTTAACAGGTGGACTTGATGGAGGGGGTTGTGGGTATGAAATTGGCACTGGCTGCCTCTAAATTACACTTCAGCTTCCTGTGCCTCGACCTCCAGGTCCCCGACCTACAACTGCAATGTATTTCGTGTGACTAACAGCTGTAATTCTCCAATTATCATGCTGTGTTGTCCAACTGGGCTGTAGTTTCAGTTACCAGGAGTCTGCAGACAGGAGCTGGGCCTCAATGGTGGCCCCCAACTGGGGATGAGAGCTTTAAGGTGGGCAAATGCACTGGGCATTTGTTGTGCTCCTTCAAATCTTCATTAAATATTAGTGTATTTAAAAGCATAGTTCTGTCATCATTTACTTTACTTTCAGGTCTTTTCAAAACCTGTATGACTTTCTTCTGTGGAACACAAAACATCACATAAAATCATTGAACTTTCATTGTATGGACAAAAAACAAATGATCATAGCATTGGAAGATCCTGGCAACCAGACAGAACTCCTAAAAAAATAATAATAATTAAAAAAAAATAAATAAATAATAATATATATATATATATATATATATAGTTTTAAAATATAGTTTTAAATAGTATTTATAGTTTCTTTATTGGCATTGATGGTTCCATGAAGAACATTTAAAATCAATGGAACCTTTCCATTGGACAAAAAGTTCTTAATAATGGAAAATGCATGTTCTTCATGCAAAAAAGAAAAATAAATAAATATTTGAACCAAGAGTTGTTCACAAAAAGGTTCTATGGCATTGCTGCAAAAATTTAATGCAGATTAATGGAACCCCCCTTTTGGGCATTTCCTGTGGGTGGCCATTTTAAACAGGATGTGGTGTGTTGGTGGGGGAAGGGAGACAGTTTTTTGACCTGCAGAGCAACCATCTTGGACTTAACACCTGTTTGTTTATTTTTTCCTTTAGTTTTTGTTACAATAAACCATGTTTGAATCACTAAGTGTTTGAGCAGCGTCAATATCACTCTCCCACATGGAAGTGACTAAAGATTTTGAATAAGAAGCCACTACAACAGTCAAAAAACTCCCAAGAAGGACATGCAGCCATGTGGTAGGCCCCATTCAAGGCCTACATTTAAAACAACCCATCTGTGAAATGAATTAGCAGCTCAAAGGATTTTGAAGATCCAGTTTGTGAGTAACTGATGGATTTATTTCTATGAAGCTGTGGTTGAGAATTTTGGCTTTGATCAAAGCATGAGACAATAAGGTGATGCTTAAGTGCATATTGTGGCCTGTTGATTCTATGGCTATCCGGATATGACTTAATATTGTTCCTTTGGTCAAGCATGGTTGATGAAATGTCCCAAAAGGAAAATGTTGAGAGTGAACAAAGCATTGCATCCCTCAGTTCTCTGCGTAGGGGAAAGCTTTGCATGTGCACACGTAGGATGAATGAAGTGAAGGCATTGCTTGGTGCTGGTGATGATTTGGAATCAATAAATAAGGGTGCAGAGACATTCTTTGTGGCACTTAATGAATTCAAGACTGCTCATAAGCTTGTGCAAGAGCAATTACCTGATGATATACGAGACAATGAGTGTATTGACTGGTTTGAGCCTAAAATGGCTTCATTTGAGAACTTCATAAGTGAACTGGAAAGGTGGAAATGTGTTCAAAAGGATCCACAAACGCTCATTGAGCCAAATGATAGTGCTTCGAATGTGTCAAAAAGGTCACACAAATCTCGTAGTTCTCACAGTTCAAGTATATCATCCTCAGTACCATCAATGAGAATAATATATGCCCTTGAAATGGAGAAGGCTGCTTTAAATATGAGATTGGAATCAGCTAATTTGGAATGTGATCTAGCTGCAAATGATGCTAAACTGAAGGTTTTAGAAGACTTTGAAACAACTGCAAGTCCAAGTCTACAGCCTCGTTCTGTCAATTCTCCACAATCTTATCAACCTAAGGCTGAACGGAATGAGTATCTTGAGGAATATGGTGCTAAAAATTCTAAGCAGACAGCAATTTAGGATCAAACACCATCAGGGACTTCACCATCTTTTGAGTTTATTCAACTTTGAGCTATTCCAAAATCTCCACTGCAAAGGATGTTTCAACCTAAAATACCTGATCAAGTTGCACAAAGGAAGTACGACGTTGATGATACAGCAACAAAAGCTGCTATGCCAATTCAAAATCCATCTGCCAGCTATACAGATGTTGGACCTACAAGTATGAATCTTTCAAATGTGGTGCAGAGGCAGAATGACATTGCAGAGCTCTTGATTTTGCAGCAAAAACACTCTTTACTTCCCTCTAGAGAGATTCCAATGTTCGATGGAGATCCACTAAGTTTTCGATCTTTTATGCAAGCTTTCGAACATGGCATAGAACATAAAACCGGTGACAGCAGGGATAGACTTTACTATCTGGAACAGTTTACTTCTGGCTAGTCAAGGGAACTTGTCCGAAGTTGCTTGCATATGGATGCTAGGAGGGGTTATGCTGAAGCAAAGAAGCTTCTGAAGCTTAATTTTGGTGATGAAGTAAAGATCACAAGTGCCTATATGGAGAAAGCCTTAAGTTGGGGTAATATCAGGGCTGATGATGGAAAGGCTCTTCATGCTTATGCACTTTACCTTAGAGGTTGTTGTAATGCTGTTGAAGACCTGCCTAATATGTTGATCTTGACTTGCCTTCCAATCTTAAACAAATAATATCCAAGCTTCCATATAAGTTATGCGAAAGGTGGAGAAATACTGCATGACATTCGAGAAAGAACACGCAGTAGAGCTAAACTTAATGATGTGGTTGCTTTCATCAAAAGGCAGGCAAAAATTCTGCAAGATCCTGTCTTTGGTAATATTCAAGATCTTACTTCTACAACAAAGAGCTTTAAGACAAAGACTGAGTTTCGTCCGCTGAAATCTGGCAGTAAGAAAAGCTTTGCTACTTATGTATCCCCACTGGTACCCACTACAAAAGAAACAAAGAGTCCTGAGGCTACAAATGTTGCATAACAATCCCCCTGCTTATTTTGTTCCGGCAATCACGCATTGGAATCATGTCGTCAGATTGTTTTAAAACCTCATCAAGAGAAGGTAGATTTCCTTAAGGGAAAATGACTTTGCTTTGCATGTCTTCTAAAAGGACACCTGAGCAAGGTATGTAGAAAACGTCTGGATTGCAAGACTTGTCATAAAAGGCATCCAACAATCCTCCATTTTGAAAACATGCTTCCTAAAGAGCAACACATTTCCCAGAATAGTAAGGATGGCATTGAGGCTATTCTAACGGGCAATAGTAACTCTATTACGATTGCTATGGTGTCAGCAGAGAAGGCAGAGGTTGGTTCCTTAGATTACAAACTTGCAATTGTACCAGTAAAGATCAAAGCTTGCAACGGAAGTAACTTAATACAAACCTATGCCTTCCTTGATCCTGGAAGCTCTGCTACATTCTGCACAGAAAACCTAATGGAAAGGTTGCATGTGAAAGGAAGGAGAACGGAAGTTTTACTCAGGACCATGGGGCAAGAGAGACCAATATGTACATATAAATTAGATGGGTTAGAAGTCAGCAGCCTTAATGGCAGTAACTTCTTGCCCCCCCTGGAGCTTTTCACTCAAGCTTGTATACCAGTCGGTAAGGAAAACATTCCTACTGAAGAGGATATTCGGCACTGGCCATATCTTAAAGAGGTCAGTTTGAACACCAATGATGCGGAAGTCGATCTGTTGATAGGAGTCAATGCTCCAAAACTTATAGAACCATGGAGGGTCATTAATAGTCAAGAAGACGGACCTTATGCAGTCTTGACTCAATTAGGATGGCTTATTAATGGCCCATTGGGCAGATGTCCATTTATAAGTAAAGATGAACGACTAAAGGTGTTCTGTAACAGAATTTCAATTTCGAGTTTGGAAGAGCTTCTTGTGAGCCAGCTAAAGCATGATTTTCCTGAGAAGGCCTGTGATGAGAAGACTGAGTATTCAGTTGAGGACAGGATGTTTCTTAAACTTGCAGCAGATTCTGTTACCAAACAGGATGGTCACTATCAACTTCAGCTTCCATTCCGTCAAGAGAAGGTCTTCCTGCCCAATAATAGAAGGGTAGCTGAACAGCGAGCTATTACCCTCATGAAAAGGTTTCAAAGAGATGATGTGTTTTTTGCTGACTATAAGGAATTCATGAGTGACATCTTAGAGAAAAAGCATGCTGAAAGGGTGCCAGTAGATCAGTTGTCAGGAACATTTGGAAAGGTTTGGTACATACCTCATCATGGTGTGTACCATAAAGGAAGAAAAAAATATGAGTTGTATTCAATTGTGGGTCTTCGTTTCAAGGTACATCTCTAAACCAAGAGCTTCTCCAGGGCCCTGATCTTTCAAACAGCTTGCTTGGAGTTATCCTTCGATTCCGTCAAGAACCTGTGGCAGTCATGGCGGATATTGAAGGAATGTTTCATCAAGATAAAATCGCACCTGAGGATGTTGACTTCTTGAGATTCTTGTGGTGGCCTAAAGGCGACATTAGTCAACCACTGGCAGAGTATCGGATGTTGGTGCACCTCTTTGGAGCTGTCTCTTCTCCTAGTTGTGCAAATTATGCACTCAAGAAAACAGCAGAAGACAATGAGGGTAGAGTTGGTAAGGAGGTTCTTAATGCCATTTGAAGGAATTTCTATGTTGATGACTGTCTTACCTCATTACCAGATGAGGATGCAGCCATTTCCCTAGTTCAGGATCTAAGAGCTGTTTGTGCCACCGGTGGATTCAAACTAACAAAATGGACTAGTAACAGTCGTTCCGTTCTAGCCTCTATTCCAAATGAGGAGAAGGCCAAAGAAGTTAAGGAGTTGGACCTTGACAGAGATAGACTCCCTGTGGAGAGAGCTCTCGGAATTCAGTGGAGCACTGAAACAGACTCCTTTTATTTTAAGATTAATTTAAAGGAGCAACAGCCAACCAAGAGGACTATTCTTTCCACTGTGAACTCTATCTATGATCCGATTGGATTTCTTGCCCCACTGATTCTCCCTGCAAAGAGAATACAACAGGAACTTTGCTGAGTCAACTGTGGCTGGAATGACAATATTTCATATGGGTTAATGAAACATTGGCAAAAATGGCTTGATGGCTTGAGCAGACTAAACAATCTAAGCATTCACAGATGTTTTAAACCAAAACTATGGTGAAATACATGCAGCCCAGCTGCATCACTTTAGTGGTGCTAGTGAGTGAGATATGGTATAGCTAGCTATTTGCGACTTACATCAGTGGTGCTGTTCATGTTGCCTTTGTATTAGGCAAGGCCAGAGTTGCCCCATTAAAGCCTGTAACTATCCCTAGGCTTGAGTTGGCTGCTTCTGTCCTTGCTGCTCAGGTTGACAGGATGCTCAAGAGAGAGATAGAAATCTCATGCATGGAATCTGTTTTCTGGACCGATAGTACATCTGTTCTGAAATACATCTTCAATGATACAGCACGATTCAAAACATATGTTGCAAATAGAGTCAGAAAAATATGTGATTTGTCTGAGACATCTCAGTGGCGTTATGTCAATGGATTTTTGAATCCTGCAGATGCTGCATCACGTGGACTTTCAATTGATTTGTTTCTTGGTTCAGACAGATGGTTGAGTCATCTGTCTGAACCAAGAAACAAATCAATTGAAAGTCCACGTGATGCAGCATCTGCAGGATTCAAAAATCCAGAATTTCTTTCACTATCTGAATCAAATTGGCCTTGTTTTCCAGAGGAACAAATGAACAAGTCTGGACATGATCCAGAAATAAAGACGGAAGCTATGGCTTTTTCTACTGTTCTGACAAAAGTCCATGATCCTGTCAATGAGTTCATTGAGCATTTCTCTTCATGGAATAGCCTTAAAAGGGCTACTGCATGGATCCTGAAGTTTAAAGGGATGCTCTGACTATTGAGCCAAAAGAAAAAGAATGCACATTCTCTTCACCTACAAAGCATTGATCCTAGCTATTTGGATGGCAAAAAACTGAAGTGAAAGCTCAGTTTGGAGATAAAGAACTTTCAGTTGAGGACCTTATTCATGCGGAGAAGGCGTTAGTAGGTTTTGTCCAACAACAATTATTTAAATCTGAAAATTACGTCTCTGAATAAAGGACAAACCATTAAGAAAGGCAGTAGCATTTACAAACTTGACCCTTTTCTGGAGGATGGGATTTTAAGAGTCGGTGGGAGACTGCATAAAATGTCAATCCCTGAAGATTCTAAACATCAAGCTATCTTGCCAAAGAATAGTTATCTGCCAACAATAATCTTAAACCATATTCATCAGACAACAGGTCATTGTGGAAAAAATCAGATACTCTCAAAGCTTCGCCAGAAGTTCTGGATAATTCATGCCAATTCTGCTGCTCGGAAGTTAGTCAGAATCTGCCTATCTTGTAGACGTTGGAATGCTCCAGTGATGGAGCAAAAGATGGCAGATTTGCCTCTAAGTCGTCTAACTTGTGATTCACCTCCTTTTACATGTGTAGGTACTGATTATTTTGGTCCACTAGAGGTGAAAAGGGGCCGGAATTTGGTAAAAAGATATGGAGTGTTGTTTACATGCTTAGTGAGTAGAACTATCCACCTTGAAGTGGCCTATTCATTGGAGACTGATTCCTGTATTATGGCCCTAAGAAGGTTCATATGTAGAAGAGGCCAAGTTCAAGAGATTATATCAGATAATGGAACAAACTATGTAGGAGCAGAGCGAGAACTTCGAGCTTGCCTGGAGCAGTTGAGTTACAGTAAAATCAAAGATGTAATGCTGAATGAAGGAATCAAATGGAGCTTTAATCCTCCTTCAGGGGCTCATCATGGGGGGGCCTGGGAGAGGCTTGTACGTACCATCAATAAGACTCTGTATTCCGTTCTAAAACAACAAGCTGTGGATGACGAAGGACTACAGACCGCGCTCTGTGAGGTAGAGGCAATAGTTAATGATCGTACTATTACCACCATATCTGATGATGTCACTGATCCCGAGCCTCTCACACCCAACCATCTCTTACTGTTGAAAGGAAAGCCAATTTTGCCACCTGGGTTGTTCCTTAAAAATGACTCGTATTCCAGACGGCGATGGAGACAAGTCCAGTATATCTGTGACCTCTTCTGGAAGAGATGGACAAGAGAGTACTTGCCATTGATGCAGGAAAGGCAGAAATGGCACAAAGTGAGAAAAAACCTGAAGTTGGGAGATATAGTTCTTATTGTAGATGATACATCTCCTAGGAACTCTTGGCCTGTTGGACGGATCACAAAGACTTTACCCGATAAAAGAAGATATGTTCGTCGTGTCCTGGTCAAAACAAAGTCTAATATACTGGAAAGGCCTATTAATAAGCTGTGCCTTCTTCGAGTAATTTTTTAAATTTTGGAGTTTGCAGAGTTGCATGATGAATTATTGCCCTTTTTGATTATATTTTTGGAATCTTTTTGGAATTTTGTCTTATTGGACTCTTTTTCTTTTTTGTGTATGGACTATCATATATTCAAAGGTTTAAGAGGACAGTGTACTATGAACTTTTTTTATGGCTCCAATTAAGGGACCGGGATGTAGAAGCCATAAATGTTAATGTTGTTGTGTATACTGTCTCCTTTATAGGTTTATGTTGGTTGCATGTTTATATGTATTTTCTGTGCTCCCCTAGTGGTAATGGAGATGAATGGCACCCCCTTTTGGGCATTTCCTGTGGGTGGCCATTTTAAACAGGATGTGGTGTGTTGGTTGGGGAAGGGAGACAGTTTTTTGACCTGCAGAGCAACCATCTTGGACTTAACACCTTTTTGCTTATTTTTCTTTTAGGTTTTGTTACAATAAATGTTTTGTTTTGTTTCAATTCAATTAATTGTATTTAAATTTTATTGTATTTTTTAATTTAATTTTATTCTATTTATCATTTCATTTCCTTTTTTTCTTTTTATTTCATTTTATTTTTTCATTCTACTTTTAAGTTAATTTTATTTTATTATATTTCAATTAATTTCAATTCAATAAATTTTATTATTTATTTTTATTTCATTTCATTTTATGTTTTGTTTTATTTTATTTTGTTTCAATTCAATTCATTTTATTTAATTGTATTGTATTTAATTTAATTTTATTCTATTTATCATTTCATTTCCTTTTTTCATTTTTATTTTTTTATTTTTATTTCATTTTATTGTATTTCATTCTACTTTTAAGTTAATTTTATTTTCTTATATTTCAATTAATTTCAATTCAGTTCAGTTCATTTTATTATTTATTTTTTATTTCATTTCAATTTAATTCTGTTAAATCTATTTAATTGTATTAATTTTATTTTATTCAAATTTAATTTAATTAGATTCTGTTTAGATTTCTTTATTTTTATTTTAATAATTTATTTGTTACTTTTGAATTTTCATATAATTTTATTTCATTGTTTTATTTAATTTAATTTCATTTTTTCTTTCATTTTGTTTTTCTTTTCTTTTATTTCAATTTAATTCAATTCAATTAATTTTATTTTATTGTATTATTTAATTTAATTTAAATTTTTATTTTATTTATTTTTTTTTAATTTATTTTATTTAATATTTTTATTTAGTTTCATTATTTTTTATTTATTTTCTCAATTTATTTTTATTTTATAATATTTCAATTTATATTATTTTATTTCATTTAATTTAATTAATTTAGTTTTTAATTTTTATTTAATTTTATTTAGAATTAATCAATTATTTTTAAATCCAGGTCTCCATATGATAAGTTTGACATCAGGGTGGGAAAATTATGACAACATTTTAAAGCAAATAATCTGCGCATATCAACTGAACTGATGAAAGTTAGATATGCAAACATCAAATTTATGCCATTGTAAACAAACACCTTTTTTGGGCTCTTTTCTCTTTTCTTATAAATGAATAAGACAAAAGATTCCATGTGTGAGAATAATCAAACATATTAAAGTAAAAAAAAAAACACTTTCAAAATCCACTTTTCAAAATTCAATTCTTGTATTCATTTATATGTGTATTACATGTATTACAATCAAAAGGTATGTGCAAGACCTAATCATCACATTTACAACCAGAGAAGACAGACTTTCATTAAAACTTTGAGCAATTGGAGTATAAATGGATTCTAAAGCAAGAACGTGACAAAGTCATGATCATATCCATGTTTGTTCTTTTTTTCTGCCAAAAAAAAGGGCTCCATCCCTCCTTCAACTTTAAACCCCTCGCTCACTCTTTTCCCTCGGGACAGCGTGAACCGTGACATTACACAGCTTTCTCTCTAATTAACCAGTGACTTTCTCCAAGGCATCAATCTGAGTCAGTCTAGCTCCAAACAAGAAAGCTAAAGATCCTCTTAGCTATCAACAGCGAGGACCCGAGAGGTGAAAACGCAGTGGAACCTGATGAAAACAGCATTTAAACGCTCCGTCTGGCTACTCCATTTTAAGCAGGACATTTTCAACACTTGCAAGAAAAGTGTGAAAAAAATGTTACCTTTTGTGGCACAAGACACATTATAAATAGTCCCTGGAGTGTGTTATGCTGTGATGAAGCCCAAACCCTTATTGCTTGTGCTTGAGATTGTGGTATGGTGATAATCTTGGCCAATGTGTGAGCAACATGATTCAGCTTTTGCTCAGAGCGAGACAGAAACCCAAGCATCTGTGAATATTTCCACAAAATCTGAGCAATTGTCTATGAAATTGAATATGGGTACTTTCATGTCCCTGGGGTTGATTTTTATTAAAATGTTAAAATTTAATTTAATTCGATTTAATTGGAAACTTTTTGTTGTCATGCTTTTAATGTTTATACCTTTAAAATCAATATGTAAAACTAATTATATGTTTAAAACTATTATCATTCAAAATAATCATAAGGATTTTATTTTATTTTATTTTCCGAAATTTAGGCTGTTCTACAATTCTGGTGTCATTTCCTCCAGAGTGAACAATTGTTTAAATAAAGCTTTTTTTTCTCCTTCAAAGACATCTTCAAAGACGATGATGGAGATGGAGAAGATGTTTTATGTGAAATATGAGACATGATATGAGTAAAAAATGAACTGTAAATCGATATCAAAAGACTTCGATTGTATTTATTTAGGCTACGTGAAATGCTAGCTATAAAATAGCCACCAAAAGTCCACCATTTTATTCCAAAAACTTCCAAAATGTAATTTCCACCAGAGAATGATATTAACTTAGGATGTTGTGGAAATGGCACTATATTGGAAATTGCATTACTTTCAATAGAAAAAGGGCAAAAATGTGTTTGTAAATCATGTATATAAACTGTTGGACATTGTTAGTTGTCAAATTTCAAATATCGAAATATTTTTTCAACTACGAAGAAGATTTTGTGCATTTAAAATGTTCTATAAAATGTTAAAGGGAGTGTTGCCAAGTCTGAGGTTTTCCCGCAGAATTGGGCTACTTTAATACTGTTGATGCGGTTTTTTTTTTTGTTTTTTTTTCATGTCTGCGGGTTGAAGCAACCCCAATAACGTGATATTTAGCCCTTGGAATGTAAATTTCACTAAGGGAACAATTTTTAAAAAAAGTGCATTTTGTTGTGAAAACTTGGCAACCCTCGTTAAAGGTTCTTCATGGAACTATCAATGCCAATATGGAACCTTTATCTAGTGAGAGTGAGAGAATTGTGTTTTGAAAGTTTATTTTGTAGAAGTCTACATAGTTGTAGAAACGCCCCGATACACTTCTACTAAAATGTTCAGTTTCTGCAGAACCTATCCTAACCAGTCCATTCCGGTTTATTTCAAGACTCTCAGTTGGCTTTAAAAATCGGGAAGATTCCTGTTCACCTCGACTCGGGTTTCTCAGGGCATCGGGGTCAAGTAGACCTTCCCATCCAGGAGTTTGATTGATAGTGATGTACCAAAATAAGAACAGTCAAGTCATACTCACATAACACGCATATCAGCAGCTGAGAAAGCCGGTGAGGGTGGAATCGGGGCTGGAGGGTCAGACACCCGGGCGGGAACCAGACACTTTACAATCAGTCTAATCTTCTGATAGTAAATACACTGGTATCAACAAGCTCCAAGTCCAAGGACAGAAAACAAAAGCTTTGTTAGGAAAAATTGTGCATTTTAATTAAAGATTTGCATTTAGGGAAGCAAAATAGACTTGTTAATACTAATGTCGCATTTTATGTTCATTCGAATCATAATGATTTTTTGCCAAACAGATTTCATGAACACTCCCTTTGTCTGCCATTGGTCAGGTAAACAGATAGTCCCACCCCAAACTCTTACTATTGGTAGAGCTTTTAACTGTCAAAATTACACAGCTTTGAAATTTTGATTGTGGATGTTGAATTCTGAGCACAGATATTCTCCTTCCTCTTTGGCTTTTTTTGTTTATCTTTAGGTAAACCTAGTCGTTCAGTGATTTAGGTGTGGAAATGGATACGCCATGATGATTCCAGCCACTATTTACTCAACTGCTGTGTCCTAACCCTAATGTCTGATTCTTGACATGATCCGTGTTAATGCTGACAAATGACCCTCGGACTAGGTAGTTGGAGAAACGCTGAACTGGGGGGATTTCTGCAGATATTAAACGTGCAAGTAAATATTAAAACGATGAGTTATCAAGTCATTTCTTCTTGAAACATATGGAAAATTATTACATCCATATCAAAGTTAGTTCCCATTCACAATTTGTTGCCAGTGCCTTAAATGTAATGTCAACATAATAAACATATAATATTTATATATTATTTTTCCCCTCAAGTTTATACATTTTTCAGGAAAAAACAATATTTTCAAACTCCTTCTTTTGTCTGATTTTCAACAAAATTGGCACGGATCATCTTCAGACCAGGCTGACAAAAAGTTATGGAATTCAAGTTAATAAGTCAAACCATTATCAAATAACATAACAAATTTGACCAAAAACACACCAAAATACATACTCTATTTTGAATTTTCGCAGAATAAAAATATACTTTTTTGAATTCCTTCTACACTGTTTATTCAATTTTTACAAAAATTGGCACAGATCATCTTCAGACCATGCTAACAAAAGTTTATGAAATTCAAGTTGTTTAATGAAACCATTTTTGAATAACGCACAAACAAATTTGACCAAAAACACACCAAAATACAAACTGTATTTTGCATTTTCCAAAAAAAACTACTTTTTTAATTCCTTGTAAGTGGTTTGTCCAATTTTCACCAGAATTGGCACAGATCTTCAGACCATGCTAACAAAAGGTTATTGAATTCAAATTAATAAGTCAAATCATTATCAAATAACACAAAAACAAATTTGACCAAAAACACACCAAAATACATACTGTATTTTGAATTTTCTTCTTAAAAATATACTTTTTGAATTCCTTTTACACTGTTTATTACATTTTTACCAAAACTGACAAAACTTTCCTTCTAAGTGGTTTGTCCAATTTTCACCAAAATTGGAACAGATCGTCTTCAGACCATGCTTACAAAAGGTCATGAAATTTAAGTTGATAAGTCAGACCATTTTTTGAACAAATTTGACAAAAAACAGACCAAAATATATACTGTATTTTGAATTAAAAAAAAATTAAAAAAAATAAACTTTTTTGAATTTCTTTTAAGCGGTTTGTCCGATTTTCACCAAAATTGGCACAAATCATCTTCAGACCATACTGACAAACATTTATGAAATTCAAGTTGATTAGTCAAACTGTTTTTGAATAACACAGAAACAAATTTGACCAAAAACACACCCAAATTCATTACTGTATTTGGAATTTTTTCGAACTCCTTTCAATCTGTTTGTCCAATTTTCACCAAAATTGGTACAGATTGTCTTCAGACGATGCTGACAAAAAGTTATGAAATTCAAGTTGATTAGTCAAACTGTTTTTGAATAACACACGAACAAATTGGACCTAAATATGTGCTTTATAAGGGTAAATCTCTACAATGCTTTAGTGTATTGAGATCAGGATTACAGATACATCTAGTCACAAACATGCACAATCATTTTTTGTCTGAATTATCACTCATTATTTGCTACTATCTCATTTATGTTTGCAATTATTCAACTATGCAGCATTTAGATATATCTGACCAGGTTTGACATCAGTAAAATCAAATATATTGGTTCATGCTTGGCGCGTTATTTTTACCATATGTAGCAATACAGGTCTTGACACACAAGTGCAAATTTAATACAGTTTAGTGCACTTCTTTTTCATTTTAGATATGGTGCTTTTTTGTCATTTTTGAAGCTTGACAGCCAGTCACCATCCACTTTTATTGTATGGAAAAGAGCTGCATTAACATTCTGCAAAACATCTCCTTTTGTGCTCTGACTTTCCCTTTAAGACCTCACTTTAGGCCATGGTCTGCTTAGAAACAAGCTGAAATTCATTATTGTTTAATCCTGTTTATTAGTAATGTGAATCCGTTAATGACCCTATTAGATCTGAATCCCGACTGCATTATTTCAGCTGTCATGGATTTCATAAAGAGTTTTCTCTGCCTAAAATTAAAACTCCAATTAAAGTCTTTAATAGCTAGTACATTAAAGTATCACATCAGATATAGATTTTATACGGATGAATTATGACTCTGTTTGCACCCTCTGATATTTTCTTTGATGTTTAGGAATAGCATTGTGAAGTGCGTAACTGTAAAGCCAGTTTTAAAACTGCTGTGAAATACACGAAAGCTGTCGTTTTGTTCTGGTTAAGGGCTTCAGATCTTGTCATGCTGGTTAAGGTGAGCTCACATCCAGACTGGTGTAAATGGTCCAAAGCCAACACTACAGTCTGTTTAGCATCTCTGCATGATACATGCATTACATGCTTAAATGTGCTGAGCTTCAAAGATTTACTTGATCTGTGAATTAAACCTTTACGTTGACTTGAGATCAGTTTGGCTGTGAGTACAGAGGGCTAAAAGTTTAGACTGGATTTAGGCT
>NC_133385.1:31795042-31829534 GCF_049309525.1 Garra rufa | reverse complement strand
TGAATCCTGTACTGGTATTGAACATCACAAATATTCTTCTTTTCTTGTGGATTGACTGCAGTGAAGGCTGCAGTGATGAGATTTATGAAGTTTTTGAGGCAGTAATCCTGGAGCAGCTGCTGTTATAGTCACGGGAATCAGAGAGAACAGTGTGGACTCCTGACCATGACACAATGAGCGCAGTGAGAGGCAGTGAGAGGCAGCGTGAGCCAGAGGCGTCTGTGGACTGCATCAGGCGGTGAGTGCGGGAGAGCGCTGCCCTCGTCGTTTAGGCAGGTGCAGCTCAGGACCTGCTGCTTGGGTGATCACACATTCGATCTGCTCCCTGGATCAAGCTCTGGATTTCATCTCAGAACCTTGTTGGAACTGCTTTTGGATTGTTTTAATTAATGGATTACATTAAAGGGGTTTGAATGTTTTAATGCCATGGACCCCCAATATAATGGTATAATCGCTAGTTATAAATGCAGCTGTATATATTCCCACATAAAAGACCAATGTGCACTGTTTGTGTAATAAAAAATGTGATATTATAAAAAAAAGCACTCTTTACCAAACAATTGGCTTTACTTGTTAAAACATGTTAATAAAACATTACCTGGAAAACTTTTCAACATTTTAATAAAACTTTTTGTAGCTATTTTAATTATGAGGTCTCAGGAAATATCCTCATAAAACATGTTTATGTTGTTATACCAGTGTCATTATACACATTTCTGTCCTTATAAATCACATTAACAAGTCATACAATTCATTCACTGCATTCAGTTGATTAAATTTCATTGTTTCAATTACTTTACTATTATATGTGTGTGTATTTCTGTATATAAAGTATCTCACAAAAGTGAGTAAACCCCAATTTCAGCAACCATTTTAGTATATCTTCTCAGGGGACAATACTATAGAAATGAAACTTGGATCTATTTTAGAGTAGTCAATGTGCAGCTTGTATAGCAGTATAGATTTACTGTCCTCTGAAAATAACTCAACATACAGCCATTATTGTCAAAATAGCTGGCAACAAAAAGGAGTACACCCTAAGTCATAACAGCAGTATGTTGTTTAACCATGCAAAGCCACATGACCTATTCATCATGTGTATGTTTTGGTCTGCTTGACAGCACCATACAAAGTTGTGTATCTTGTATTAGAGCATTTAAAATTTGATGCTTTAAGTACAATTCTCTTATACTGACCACTGGATGTTCAACATGGCATCTCATGGCAAAGAACTCTCTGAGGATTTGAGAACTAGAATTGTTGCTCTCCACAAAGATGGCCAAGGCTATTAGAGGTTCAGTAACACCCTGAAACCGAGTTACACTACAGTGGTCAGGGTCATACAGAGGTTATCCAAGATGGGTTCAATTCAGAACAGGCCTTGCAAGAGTCGATCAACAAAGTTGAGCACTCATTCTGTGCATCAGGTGCAGAACCTGACTTCAAAAAACAGATGCATGAGTGCTGCCAGCTTTGCTTTAAATTTTGCAGAAGTAGACGGTCAGCTTGTCAGTGCTCAGATCATACGCCGCACACTGCAACAAGTCGGTTTGCATAGGCGTCGTCCCAGAAGGAAGCCTCATCTGAAGCTGGCTCTCAAGAAAGCCCGCAAACGGTTTGCTGAAGACAACCAAGTCCAAGATTATGAATTACTGCAACCATGTCCTGTGGTCTGATGAGACTATAAGATAAACTTATTTGGCTCAGATGGTGTCCAGCATGTGTGGCGATGCCCTGGTGAGGAGTACCAAGAAAACAGGTACTGGGGAGCTGCAGTTCATTGAGGAAAACATGGATCCCATGATGTACTGTACATTCTGAAGCAGAACATGATGCCTTCCCTCCAGAAACTAGGCCAAATGGCAGTTTTTCAACATGATAACGACCCCAAACACACCACCAAGATGACAACTGCCTTGCTGAGGAAGCTGAAGGTGATGAGGGTGGCCACGTATGTCTCCAGACCTGAACCCTATAAAGCACCTGTGGGGCATCCTCAAGCGTAAGGTGGAGAAGCATCATGTGTCTGATGTCCAGCATCTCCGTGATGTGATTGTAGCGGAGTGGAAGAGGATCCCAGCAACAACCTGTGCAGCTCGGGTCAATTCCATGCCCAGGATGATTAAGGCAGTGCCAGATAACAATGGTGCTACCACAATATATCAACACTTTGGACAAGTTCACTTAGGATGTACTCACTTTTGTTGCCAGCTATTTTGACAATAATGCCTGTATGTTGAGTTATTTTCAGAGGACAAAAAATCTATACTGCTATACAAGCTGCACATTGACTACTCTAAAATATATCCAAGTTTCATTTCTATGGTATTGTCCCTTGAGAAGATATACTAAAATGGTTCCAAGTTTGAAGTTGTTTCTAGCATGGATAACATTTTGCTAACATGTTTAGCATAATAAGCACGTTTTTGCATTATTAAAATGTTGCTAACATGTTTCTAGCATGATTACCATGTTGCTGGTATGTTGCTAGCGTGTGTTTAGCATAATTAACATGTTATCATGTTGATAGCATGATTAGCATGTTGTTAGCATGTTTCACACGATTAGCATGTTTCTAACATGGTTAGCATGTTGTTAACATATTTTTAATAACATGATTAACATGTTGTTAGCATTACATTATCATGTTTCTAACATGGTTAGCATGTTGCTAAATTTTTATTAACAAATCAGCATGTTGCAAGCATGTTTTACCATATGTAGCATGTTGTTAGAGTTACCACTTTTAATACCCAAAAATACGGGACGCATTCGGGGGGGGGGGGGGGGACTTATCTCTCAGTCCTGGGCGTCTAAATGAAAAGCCCTCTGCAAGCGCGTTCTCTCTGTGTTGTTCCTGAAACTACCGTAATCACTGTAATAAAATCGCCTAAAATCAATCGCGGCTGGCTTGACCGTGTTTTTCTGAACCGCGGCTGGCTTTACCGCAGTGATTATTTGCACGAGACGCTGCTTTAAAAAATATATATATATAAAATACGGGACAAAACCCGTCCCGTATTGATTCAAAACGGGACGCGCAATTTCATTCTCAAATACGGGACGATTCCGTATTTTAAGGGACGGGTGGCAACCCTACATGTTGTTAACATGTTGGTCGCATACTAGAATGTTTATCTTGTTAAAAAATGTTAGCAATAATGCTAGAAACATGCTAGCAACATGATAACAGAATTATGTTAAAACTTAATCATGTTCAAACATGCTATCAACATGCTAATTACTAAAAACTGCCAGCATTATCCTAACCGCATGCTAATTATGTTAAACATGCCAACATGTTAATCTTGTTAAAATATGTTAGAAACACTAATGTTAGCAATCATGCTAGAAAAATGCTAGCAACATTATAACAGAATGCTTAACATGTTAAAAACGTGCTAACAACATGCTGATCATGTTAAAAACATGATAGTGACATACTAATTACTCTATAAATACTAGAAACATGCTAACAGCATGTTAATCTTGCTAACAACATGCTAAGCTTGTTACAAATATGTTAGAGACATGTTAACATCATGATAACAATATGCTAGCAGCATTCTAATAATGCTAAAAATATGATAACACGTTAATCATGCTAGAAGCATTATTATCATTAACATTATTATCATGCTATTGGCATGTTTAACGTGATTACCATGTTGTTAGCATGTTTTTTACGTGATAAGCATTTTGTTACCATGTTGCTATCAAGTTTTTTACATGATTAACATGTTGATAATTTATTTTTAACAAAATTAGTATGTTGTTCACATGTGGCTAGCTTGTTTTACCATGATTAGTATGTTGTTAACATGTTTTAACATGATTAGCATATTTTAACATGTTGTAAACATGTTGCTAGCATGCTTCTAGCATGATAATCATGCTGTTAACATGTTTTAATGTGGTTAGCATGTTGCCTTAATGTTTTAGCATGATTAGAATGTTGCTAGTATATATTTTTAACAATATTAGCATGTTTTAGCATTATTAGATGAATGGATTGAAACGTTTCTAGTGTGCTTCTAGCATGATTAACATGTTGCTATCATGTTTTTAGCATAATTAGCAACACATTTAGCATTCTGTTATCTTGCTAACATGATTCAGCATGTTGTTAGCATTTTATAACATGATAAGCATGCTGTTAGCATATCACTAAAATGTTAAAAAGTAAATAGCAAGTTGCTATCATGTTTTAACATGATTAGCATTCTGTTATCATGTTGCTAGCATTTTAAAAGTAATTAGCATGTTGATAGCATGTTTTTTAAACATGATTAGCAAGATGTTAGCATATTTTTAACATGATTAGCATGTTGTAAACATGTTGGTAGCATGCCTCTAGCATGATTATCATGCTGTCAACATGTTACATGTTTTAACATAATAAGCATGTTGTTAACATGTTACCAGGATGTTGTTATCATGTTTTAACATTATTAGAATGTTGCTAGCATATTGTTAATATGTTGTTAGCATGTTTTAGCATGTAGAATGTTGCTAACATATTCTTAGCAAGATGTTAACATGTTTCTAACATTTTAAACAAAATTAGCATGTTGTTAGCATGTTTTTAACAGTATTATAATGTTTCTAGCATATTGTTAGCATAATGATAGCATTTTTCTAACACTAGTATGTTTTTAAAATATTTAAACAAGATTAGCATGTTGTTAGCATGTTTGTAACATGATTAGCATGTTAGTAAGTTTTTAACATGATAAGCATTCTGTTATCATGTTGCTAGCATATGTTTTAGTATAATTGTTAACAGTAGTATGTTTCTTAAATATTTGATAAGATTAGCATGTTGTTAGCATGTTTTAGCATGTAGAATGTTGCTAGCATATTCTCAGCAAGATGTTAACATGTTTCTAACATTTTTAACAAGATTAGCATGTTGTTAGCATGTTTTAAAGGTATTAGAATGTTGCTAGCATATTGTTAATATGTTGTTAGCATGTTTCTAACAGTAGTATGTTTCTAACATATTTAAACAAGATTAGCATGTTGTTAGCATGTTTGTAACATGATTAGCATGTTAGTAAGTTTTTAACATGAAAAGCATTCTGTTATCATGTTGCTAGCATATGTTTTAGTATAATTTCTAACAGTAGTATGTTTCTTACATATTTAAACAAGATTAGCATGTTGTTAGCATGTTTTAGCATGTAGAATGTTGCTATCATATTCTTAACAAAATGTTAACATGTTTCTAACATTTTTAACAAGATTAGCATGTTGTTAGCATGTTTTAAAGGTATTAGAATGTTGCTAGCATATTGTTAGCATGATGTTAGCATGTTTATAACAGTAGTATGTTTCTAACATATTATAACATAATTTGCATCTTGTTAGCATGTTTGTAACATGATTAGCATTCTGTTAACATGTTGCTAGCATGTTTCTAGTATGATTGCTAACAGTAGTATGTTTCTAACATATTTAAAGAAGATTAGCATGTTGTTAGCATGTTTTAGCATGTAGAATGTTGCTATCATATTCTTAGCAAGATGTTAACATGTTTCTAACATTTTTAACAAGATTAGCATGTTGTTAGCATGTTTTAAAGGTAATAGAATGTTGCTAGCATATTGTTAATATTTTGTTAGCACGTTTCTAACAGTAGTATGTTTCTAACATATTTAAACAAGATTAGCATGTTGTTAGCATGTTTTAGCATGTAGAATGTTGCTATCATATTGTTAGCATGTTTCTAACAGTAGTATGTTTCAAAAATATTTAAACAAGATTAGCATGTTGTTAGCATGTTTTTAACATAATTAGCATTCTGTTATCATGTTGCTAGCATGTTTCTAGTATGATTGCTAACAGTAGTATGTTTCTAACATATTTGAACAAGATTAGCATGTTGTTAGCATGTTTGTAACATTATTAGCATGTTGTTAGCAACTTTTTAATGGTATTAGAATGTTGCTAGCATATTCTTAGCATGATGTTAACATGTTTTTAACATTTTTAACAAGATTTGCAGGTCGTTAGCATGTTTTTAACAGTATTAGAATGTTGCTAGCATATTCTTAGCATGATGTTAACATTTTTAACAAGATTTGCAAGTTAGCATGTTTTTAACGGTATTAGAATGTTGCTAGCATATTGTTAGCATGATGTTAGCATGTTTATAACAGTAGTATGTTTCTAACATATTATAACATAATTTGCATCTTGTTAGCATGTTTGTAACATGATTAGCATTCTGTTAACATGTTGCTAGCATGTTTCTAGTATGATTGCTAACAGTAGTATGTTTCTTACGCATATGAATAAGGTTAGCATGTTTTTAGCATGACTAGCATGTTGTTAACATGTTTTTTTTTTTTGAATAATTAGGATGGTGCTAGTCTGTTTCTAGCATGATTAGCATGTTACTAGGAGTGAGTACATTTCCAAAAAAAAATTGTGTGAACTACTCCTTTAAGGCATATCTGGTCATGTGATCTCAAAATGGCTGCTACCATGAATGGGATTAATGTAGCTGTGTATATGATCTCATGTGTGCATCGTTTCAAACTAATTTGTAAAAAGTGGTTCCTTTCTGAAGATGTATACATTTTCACATGGAAAATATCCATCTGTATTAATATCATCCCTCAGTGGTATTATTAGTCAGTCGATGTGAAGTCCCATCAAAGTAACCAACAAATATAGCAGAAGTATGCCATTAGAGTGTAAGGAGTTGACAGGAAGTTCCCGGACCACCCGTTGACAAGATGCGAATAGATAAAATATAGTGTATTCTCATAGGAGGAAGTGTCAAGATGTATATTTGCGGCGGGTGAAGCTGGTCTCCAGTGTGCGGCAGACTTTGGAATGGTGTTTACTGTCCGCGGCCAACTGCCCCCCTCCGAATCTGCAGCAGTTGATCGTGTTCAAACCCATAAGCCTCCTCTCCAGCCCACCACCCCCAGATCGGACCCAAACCTCATTGGCCGCTAGTGTCGTCACAGAGACAACAGCTGTCTCCAGGATGAAGAAGCTACATTTGGGGTGCCAGCCAGTCTGCCTGCTTGCAATTGGAGAATCCCAAAGTCCCTCATGGCCTCCGCACCACACACTGACTTAAAGCCGGCCAACACAAATAAGGAACAGCGCCCTCTTGGGGTGTGTGCTTTATATACGCCCACAGAGGCCTTGATACTTCTTCAGTGTTTTGAGTGATGAAGGCAAAGACATCCTGAATATACAGTGGGGTCCAACAATCTGAGACATAAATGAGAAATATGAAGTGTTTTGTTTTATTTAAAAATATCTGAAAGGTGGAAGATGTACATGCAAAAATGAGTTTTGCAGTAATCCAATAATTTTGATCTTAACTTTTAATTAATTTATTTATTTTCTAGTTATTTATATTTTCAATTTATTATCTGTTATATCGTAATATTTTATAATTAATATATTTATATTTTATATATTTTAATATTTTAAAACTTTTGATTTAAAAAATATTTAGAAGAATATACTACACACATTTATTTGTCGACAATATGCATATATTCATAATATTCATATCATATTAACATTAATATTTGATTTTTTATATACATTTTTTATATATAATCATCTTTATAGTACAATAATTATATATGATTTTTATATTTTTATATAAATAAAATATTAATTTCAATGTAATGCTAATATTAATAAAATATTATTTTAAAAAAGCTTATATATATATATATATAATTTTTTATATAATTTATTATTATTACATTATAGTAGTATATTATATGCAATATATGTATGTACACATGAATAAATATGAATTAATATATTCATAGATTGTAATAAATATATAAAAAATGTACAAGACTGATTAGATCATTCATTCAATAAAAATATTAATACCAATGCAATGTTAATATTAAATATTAAATATATATATATATATATATATATATATTAAAAAGCTCTATCTATATGAATATATTTATGTATGTGTACGTACAAATGATCTACAATTATGTCTATAATATACAGCATATATATTGCATACATTATGCTAATATAATATAATATAATATAATAACACGTCATTGTAATAATTGAAGGTAAATTGTATATTAATTAAATATTTTTTAAAAAGATATATATATATATATATATATATATATATATATATATATACAGTTTACTTACAAATATTATATATTGCATATATTATATCTTTTTTTTTTTTTTTTTTTTTTTTTTTTTTTTTTGCTAATATAATATAATATAAAGTAGTATACATACATTTTTTTTAAATGAGAAATATTAGCTTTTTTTATTTCTACAATTGCAAACCAAGATCTGGTCAAAAAAGTTAAATATACAGCTGATGTGAATGAAGTTGGTAAACATAAACGATTTTATTTACTTTTAAGTATCTTAAAATGTGTAACAGCAATGTGTATATTGGCCAGTGATGATGTGCATACTAACATAGTTACAAATTGTGTGTCTCAGACAATACAATTTCCTTAGCTGTTGTAAAAGTATACTCTTAGAAAGTTTTGTTTGACTGAGAGTCAGTATGCGTGTGTTGTGTGTGTACAGTATGTATGTGTGTCATACAGTGCAGCAGTTGAGCTGTCCTTCATGCTCGCACCTGCTGCCCACCCAGCACACACGGGTCTGGCCGGCTGCAAACGCAACTCTATAAGAGCCGGTGCCGTTTCACAAGGGCCATTAGCTGTCCGAAACCAATGGGAACTGCTACCGTGGCCCGGACTGGATGTCCCACATTGATGGATGGATGATACATGGAAGCATGAGTGATTTATGGGATGCAGAAGGATAAGAAATGAGAGGGAATTCAACTAATCAAGTGATAACCTCCTCGTAGCCCAAAGGAACCATGAGGGATTTGATCTGAAAGTGGTTTTAAAGATACGCTTGTCTGAAAATGGCACTTGAACCAATTTTTTAGGATGTTTTTTTGATGTAGTCATTGGTTTCTTGATTCCTTTTTCAGGTCTAATGTCTTATTTTGTCTTATAATGGCCTTTTTAGGCCATATTTGCCAACTGGAGCAGTATTTTCTTAAATAAATTTCACATTTCTTGTACAGTTCAATTGTTTTAGTAGATTTATTAGTACTTACATCATTATTGTTCAAAACACAACGTTATATTCTCTGACCACTAGGTTTTTCCTCAGAGACAGTCTCCAAAAATCTAACAAAATATTGTTAGTTTCCAATTTTCCAAGTTTTGGAAAGTAACTGCAGCCTGAAATGTTGGAAATTTCCAAGGTTCCAAGTTTTGGAAGCCATTTTTGACATAATATTTCAATATTACTTTAGCTTTGCTTGGTTTGACGTCTCTGGAAGCTATTATATATACTAGTTAACTGTCTTAGTTAACAAGACAAGGTCATGCAGACCATAAAAATATCTAAAGAGGATCTATTTTCATCAATGGCTCAGTTTGTCAGACTTACCAGCAGAAAGAGAAAATCCAGAGAAGTTCTTTCTAAACTCTAGAGGACTCTACGTTTGAGTACAGTAGTACTTCAGTGTCTCTTTTCTTTCGGCTGCTGTTGATTGACAGTCAGGGCAGGTGTGGGCCGTCCTGAGTCAGTTCCAGAAGACTCTATATGCCCCACCTGTTCTCTGCATGCTCCCCTTGGCCCTTGACCTGATGACCAACTTTTTATCTCCCTTCAGCCTGGTGGCAACTGTGGCCCAGGGGCCGGATGGCTTTCATAAATAATCACTGGTCTAAACAGACAGGTCTCTGCGTGAGCCCACCAGCACCATTATCTGCTACAGTCTCCATTTTTTGACCTCTTAGCCTGCTTCTCACTCGTTCAGCTCGTTTCATTGTTATTCTCTCTAGTTTGAATTATGATATACAGTAATTAATATGTAATAGCATGTAATAGCATAGTAATAACAGTCTAAAGCCATTGGGTGCAGTTTTATCTGTCACTGATATGTCAGTGATCTCAAACAAAATATAGCTGTAGTGATGTTTTTGTTAATGTACACTTAACTTAGGTTTCAGTAAAGTTTTGGTTATTTTTGAAGGTTTGAATCACATAGAAAATGTGACCCTGGACCACAAAACCCAGTTGTAAGTAGCTTGGGTATATTTGTAGCAACAGCCAACAATACATTGTATAGATCAAAATTATCGATTTTTATTTCATGCCCAAAATCATTAGGACATTAAGTAAAGATCATTTTCTCACCATAAATGTATTAAAACTTATTTTTTGATTAGTAATATTCATTGCTAAGAACTTCATTTGGACAACTTTAAAGGCAATTTTCTCAATATTTTGATTTTTTTGCACCCTCAGATTCAAGATTTTCAAATAGTTGTATCTCAGCCAAATATTGTCCTATCCTAACAAACCACAAATCAATGGAAAGCTTATTTATTCAGCTGACTGGTTTTGTGGTCCAGGGTTACATATAGAAGCAGGTAGAAAAGCAATATAACAAGTTGTTTGGTTTAAAATGCATTACGAAACAAGCATGATAACTATTAACTATTAAGCAAGCAAATGTACATGATACAATATGACAAAAGTTAATACTGAAAAGTGGTATAGTTCACCCAAAAGTGAACATTTTGTCATTATTGTTTTTTACCCACGTCGTTTTAAACTTATATGCCTTTCTTTCTTCTGCAGACCATGAAAGAAGATATTTTGACAAATGTTTCAACTTTTTTGTCCATACGATGAAAAGTCAATGGGGTCCAAAACAACTGACTTTCATTGTGCTGACAAAAAATACTGACACATTTTTCAAAATTGTGAACAAAGAAAGTTATACAGGTTTGGATAGCCACTGTAGGGATATATGGAGATAGCGAGAAGAATAACAAATTGCACTAAATAGTAAATCTGTTTGCACTACAAACCACTGTGTTCATAATTAAGATGATACATCAAAATAATATGGTAAGACACACCAGTTTGCAATATCAAGCAGCAAAATAAGCTGTTTTATACAGCTAAATACCGGAAGCCAGACACATTAAATTTACAAATAATTACAATTAAGATAATTTACAAATATCTTAACTTGTGTTCCAAAAATGAACAAAGGTCTTACTGGTTAGGAACGTCATTAGGGTGAGTAATTAATGACAGAATTTTCATTTTTGGCTGAACTATCCCCTAATATTAGTATAGTATTAGATAGTTATTAATAGACTTTTGTATTTTAAATAGTTGAAAATCCTGCTTTTGACCTTAAAATAAAGCACTTTGCATCTGTACATGGCTGTGGGGACAAGTGTCAGGGTTTACTGGTGGTGGCAGGCGTTAGAGTGATGACTCGAGATGAACAGAAGTCGATCCAATGAACGTGTTTATTAAACATCAACTTGAAGAGCACAAAGACCAGTAAACATAACTTTAAGACGACACAAAGCAAATGGAAAAGGAAACGACTTATAAAGGGTGAGACTGATTACAAACACAGGTGACACAGATGACTAATAATCAAAGACAGGTGATACAGATAATGATTAAACAAGGACTAAACCAAATGATCAACAACAGACGGGGGAAGACAGAGGGAGAAACCAAATGACCAGTGCAAAACAAAGACAAACAACCAGAAACATGAGGATTATCGTGACACTACACCCCCCTCCCGGTAGGCGCGTCCCGCGCCGTGACGGAAACACCAGGGAGGGAGGGAGGGCGCCCTGGAGGCCGCTACGGGACAGGACCTTCCTGGTTTGGGGAGGCCTCCAGAGCGGGACAGGCAGCCATGGCGGATCAGGGGGCCACGGCCGGACAGTCAGTTCCTTTGGCCATGGCGGGTCAGGCGGCCACGGCCGGACAGTCAGTTCCTTTGGCCATGGCGGGTCAGGCGGCCACGGCCGGACAGTCAGTTCAGGTGGCCATGGCGGATCAGGTGGCCACGGCCAGACAGGCAGTTCAGGTGGCCAAGGCTGGGCAGTCCCCGTGGCCCTGGCCTCAGTCCTCGGCCAGACCACGTGTACTCGGGGTATGTAGCCCCCCCCCAAAATTTTCTTGGGGAGGTTCAGCAGTTCATAGGGGGGATACTCTGGACGGCTGGACGGAACCAGCTGAGACACTGGACGGCTGGACGGGGCCAGCGAAGGCTCTGGACGGCACTCTGGAGGAGCGGGCTCAGGACGGTGCTCTTGAGGAGCGGGCTCTGGACGGCGCTCTTGAGGAGCGGGCTCTGGACGGCTGGACGACCCCAGCGGGGATTCAGGAAGGCTGGGCGTCTCCAGCGAAGACACAGAATGAGTTAGCTCTGGGCGAGCGGTCACTGGAGGGCGCTCTGGCGGCGCAGTCACTGGAGGGCGCTCTGGCGGCGCAGTCACTGGAGGGCGCTCTGGCGGCGCAGTCACTGGAGGGCGCTCTGGCGGCGCAGTCACTGGAGGGCGCTCTGGCGGCGCAGTCACTGGAGGGCGCTCTGGCGGCGCAGTCACTGGAGGGCGCTCTGGCGGCGCAGTCACTGGAGGGCGCTCTGGCGGCGCAGTCACTGGAGGGCGCTCTGGAAGGCTGGACTGGACCAGCGGGGTTTCAGGAAGGCTGGACAGGACCAGCGGAGGATCAGGAATGCTGGGCAGAACCAGCAGAGGCTCAGGAAGGCTGGACAGGACCAGCGGGGTGTCAGGAAGGCTGGGCGGACCCAGCGGAGTTTCAGGAAGGCTGGACAGGACCAGCGGAGGATCAGGAAGGTGAATAGGTGCTGTGTACTCCTGAGAAATCGCCATGTCCATCAGAGCCATAATATCCTCCTTGGCCGGGAACTCAGGAATGGAGGCCATCTCGACCGGAAATGCCTTGGGGTGTCTCCGGGTTGGCAGGTGGCCGGAACCATTGGTGGGGTATGTGGGGGGTCCTGGCTTATGGAAGGCTGGCACGATGTGCTGTGTGGCAGAGGGGGCTGGATGATGAGACTTAATCGGACTGATAGAATCAATTTCTTCGACTTCGAAATCAGACCCATTTAAAAACAGAATGAGATTGACTAGCTCGATCAAGGGGAATTGACAGGTAGGAAGATCGCAGCGAATAATCTCATCATCCAGTCCCAAAACAAACAGCGCCGAGTGAAGCATCGTGCCAGCCCACCTGATGTGCAAGCTCGAGGAACTCCTCCACATACCTCTCCAATGTCCGACCACTCTGCCGTAGTCGCCATAGCCTGTCCTCAGCCATCTTTAATGTCTTGGTGTCGTCTTCTGTCAGGGTTTACTGGTGGTGGCAGGCGTTAGAGTGATGACTCGAGATGAACAGAAGTCGATCCAATGAACGTGTTTATTAAACATCAACTTGAAGAGCACAAAGACCAGTAAACATAACTTTAAGACGACACAAAGCAAATGGAAAAGGAAACGACTTATAAAGGGTGAGACTGATTACAAACACAGGTGACACAGATGACTAATAATCAAAGACAGGTGATACAGATAATGATTAAACAAGGACTAAACCAAATGATCAACAACAGACGGGGGAAGACAGAGGGAGAAACCAAATGACCAGTGCAAAACAAAGACAAACAACCAGAAACATGAGGATTATCGTGACAACAAGCAGTTTTGTGGTACTTGGAATTCTATATAAATAATAAAAGAAAAAATAATGGCAAGTTGATGGCTTAGGAAGGTGTAATTGTTCAATAACCATATTGTTTCATCTTAAAATATAAAAAATTGTAACCCTAATGTGGTTTCAATTGTAATATTTCTTAGGGACAGAAAAGTGGACGTTTCTGTAGAATGACCCATTAGCAGTTTTGAGACTAACACCAATTGAAATACTACTACTAATACCAATGTTTATAGCAAATTGCGCACTATTTCTAGCATGCTATCGTTACACAGAGCAAAGGCATCACATGCCCCTGAATAAGGCATAGACACTCATAAATGACATAAGCCAATGTGAAGTGAATAATAGCAGGTTGAGGCATAGATGTCCCATTTGATGGTGGGCTCAAAATCTTCTGAAGACTAAACTGGAAAGAATGTCTCCGTCAAGCGCTGCCCTGCTCACCATGCAAAATCGAGTGAGGTAATCCACACTTTCATTAGATATGACTCTATGCCTGAAGTATGAGGAGAGTCATGACTACTACATGAGAGGAAAACAGGATTTCAGTGGCTTACAGAAAACAGCCATCACTAAACTCGTGTAGTGGAGTGTCTTTGTACTTTTAATTCATTTAATTCTCACTGAGGACATAAAAACGGCCATAATAATTGAGAATGGAATAAAATAGACTAGACAGAAATCTTTCAACAGCGTGATGGTCGTCAGCCTGTGTTTGGGCTCTGAGTCAGTCATACTAACATTCTGTTCTTCCAGCGACATTCACTCAAGGATTAACCATTCTCTCACAAAACGTTGTGTGAAGTCGTGGCGGACATGAAAATAACCTCTGTGTGTGTGTGCGTTCCCAATATAGATGCGCTAGCTTGTAAGCTGATACTTGTTCTTGTTGCGTGAAGGCCGGTGTCATCGACGTGTTTACGGCAGTATTCTGACGGCTTGCGTTGCTATGATTCAGAAACATTTTGTTCTAAATGGAGGAAGCGAGATCCAAAATGAATGATGAATAAAATGAACATTGTTTGATTGACTCTTTTATCTTTACAGCTGCTTTAAAGACTTTTATTCTTGTATTTGTGCATATTTGAAGTTCTACACTCTTAAAAATAAAGGCGCTTTAAAGGGTATTTTACAGCGATGCCATAGAAGAACCATTTTTGGTTCCACAAAGAACCACTCAGTCAAAGATTATTTAAAGAATCACCACTTTCTTACCTTTTTAAAATCTAAAGAACCTTCTTTTGGCACAAAGAACCTTTTGTGAAACAGAAAGGTTCTTTAGAAATTAAAGGTTCTTTATGGAACCATTTAGACAAAAAAGATGCTTCTATGGCATCATATGGAAGCTTATTTCTACCACAGAATTTAAAAAAAAAAAAGGTAATTTTGACTTTTCATTGCACAATTCTGACTTTTTTCCTCACAAATTCTCGCAACTTCTCAAAATTGAGTTTCCGTCTCAATTCTAAGAGGTTGTGAGAACTTATGAGAAAATAGGCCAGAAGTGCAAGACATGAAGTCAAAATTTTGAGAAGAAAAGTGTGAATTATATAGATATATACCCACTGTAAAAAACTAAAAAACTTACAATAATTTGTTTCCCTGCTGCCTTAACGTTTAAAGTTCAATCAACTCAAATAAGTTTAGTCAACTTGAACTGTTAAGTTGTACTAAGTAATTATTAAAATATTTGAGTTGACTTAACAAAGAATTTGGTTTGTCTGTTCTTTATGGAACCATTTAGACAAAAAAGGTGCTTCTATGGCATCATATGGAAGCTTATTTCTACCACAGAATTTAAAAAAATGGTAATTTTGACTTTTCATTGCACAATTCTGACTTTTTTCCTCACAAATTCTCGCAACTTCTCAAAATTGAGTTTCCGTCTCAATTCTAAGAGGTTGTGAGAACTTATGAGAAAATAGGCCAGAAGTGCAAGACATGAAGTCAAAATTTTGAGAAGAAAAGTGTGAATTATATAGATATATACCCACTGTAAAAAACTAAAAAACTTACAATAATTTGTTTCCCTGCTGCCTTAACGTTTAAAGTTCAATCAACTCAAATAAGTTTAGTCAACTTGAACTGTTAAGTTGTACTAAGTAATTATTAAAATATTTGAGTTGACTTAACAAAGAATTTGGTTTGCCTGTTCTTTATGGAACCATTTAAACAAAAAAGGTGCTTCTATGGCATCGTGAGGCACCTTTATTTTTAAGATTGTACATGTATTTCAAGTCAATCAGTGAGTGCATCTTTGACAAAGAAGACGATTTCCCAATGTATCTAATAGGCTACTATACACTAGAGTATGTACTTTTTTGGTGATGTGAAAGTAACTAAATAAAATGGTAGCATTGGGACATTTTTATGTTATGAAATCCTAATACAACAGATCTCTTTACTTTGCATGTAGGAGTAAGCAAATAACTAAAGTAATATTAAAATAATAGTGTGTATGCATGGAACACCAGCATCACCTATTACTCTGCTAAAACGTATATCAACTGTGCAGAATAACATTTTGCATAATGCAATGCGCTCCACTAGGGGTGTGACGAGACACTTATCTCACAAGACAAGTGGAGACACAAGACTGGGTTCATGAGAACGAGACAAGATTTTTAAACTTTTTCCTTGATGAAATATATAGGCAAAATTAGTATTTTATTCAACTAAAAAACACAAAATGCAAAATGCAAAAAAAAAAAAAAAAAAAAAAAATGTGGGTGCATTTTGATATGAGTTTGTACTAAACTGGAGATCACGATTCTCTCACAATTCTGAAGAAAAAAGGATTAGAAATCTAAACAAAATTACGTAATTTACAAAACGTTCATTGCTTAAGTCTATATTTGAACTAAATTTTGAAAAATTAAGGAGTCAGTGTCTCAATTAATAAAGATTTGTTTCACTATTGGAATCTCCTGAATAAACTTTTTTTAAACGTGCAGTTGTCGCCACCTTCTGGCGGAAGAGGCAAAGCGTTAGAATGCATACTTGTTAAGATACTTTCGTTTTGATCGCTACTGTAGACAATAAGTGTTTATACCCAAACTATAAGCTTTTATCCCAGTACTTATGTTATTTAAATGTCTGTAACAAATAAATAATGATCATTATGTGGTTGAAAAGAATTCACAATTCTGACTTTTTTCCTCACATTTTTTCTCGCAACTTCTCAAAATTGAGTTTACATCTCAATTCTAAGAGGTTGTGAGAACTTATGAGAAAAAAGGCCAGAAGTGCAAGACATGAAGTCAAAATTTTGAGAAGATAAGTGTGAATTGTAAGATACATACTCACTGTAAAAAACGAAAAAACACAATTTGTTGAGTCAACTTAAAATAATTTGTTACCCTGCTGCCTTAAAGTTTTAAGTTCAGTCAGCTCAAATAAGTTTAGTCAACTTGAAATGTTAAGTTGTACTAAGTGATTATTAAAAAATTTGAGTTTACTTAACTGCCTTGAAATTTTAAGTTGACTTAACTGCTTTGAAATTTTAAGCTGATTGCCTTGAAATTTTTTAAGTTGAATCAACTAAAATATCTAAGTTGTCACTTAATACAACTTAACATTCCAAGTTGACAAAACTTTTTTGAGTTGACTGAACTTACAATTTTAAGACAGTCGGATAACAAAGGATTTTAAGTTGACTCAACAAATTGTTTTTTTAAGGTGCTCGTGATTGTGAGATAAACTAGCTTTTTATTGTTTTATATTGTGGCAGGAAAAAATGTCAAATTTCAAGATAGAAACAAGATAGAATTTTGATCAAAGTAATCAGAACCACTTGCAATTATGTTTTAACTTGCAAATGCAAGAAATAAACTCTCAATCCTAAAAAAAAGTCATAATTGTGAGATGAAAAGTAGCAATTAACTTCTTTATTTTTTATTTTTTATTCTGTGGTGGAAAAAAGCTTCCATAAATATCAGCCACAATGTTGGATAAACTACAAATAAACTACTGTACTGTACTGGAGTTACGGTGGTATTTCGAAATCAATGACAAAATCGATAGTAATGTCATGTGTATGATATCCATAGATATCTGTGTTTTCAATTCACTTCCATAGTGTTGTTACAGATGTTATTTGTATAATATTCATATTATATTCCAGTAAATATGAGAAAGAAAATTTACTTACGGCAAAACATGACAGTTGCTGTAGACTATACACTAGACTATACTGTCACTAGGGAAGTATCCTTTCAGAAGGTATTAAAATTAACTTTTACTTTTACGAATATGTGACCCTGGACCACAAAACCAGTCATAAGGGTCGATTTTTTTAAATTGAGATTTATACAATGTATAAATAAATAAGCTTTCCATTGATTTGGTTTGTTATAGGACAATATTTGGCTGAGATACAACTATTTGAAAATCTGGAATCTGAGGGTGCAAAAAAATCTAAATATTGAGAAAATCGCCTAAACGTTGTCCAAAATGAAGCTCTTAGCAATGCATATTACTAATCGAAAATTAAGTTTTGATATGTTTATGGTAGGCAATTTACAAAATATCTTCCTTTTGGCATAAAAGAACAATTTTAGACCCATACAATGTATTTTTGCCTATTGCTACAATTATACTCGTCCTACTTAAAACTGGTTTTGCGGTGTAGGGTCATGTACTTTTCAGGGGTAAATAATATGCATAAATGTAACTTTTAGCTTGTTTGGTGTCTTGGTATCATTTCAACAAGCTTTTATTAGATTTTACACATGCTTCACAAGTTTCAGTGTGAATGAATACTTGGAAAATGCTTGAAAACACTACAGAGATAAAAAAAAATGTCCAATTGATCCTGATTAATGTGAACATAGTCTAAACCACAGAGAACACAATTGCCAAAGCTCTTTGTGTCACAATTAGCCTGAAATTCATGAAATTGTCACCTTTCAGTTAGCATGGTGTAAAGCCAGGACTAATTGCGGTTGTATTTGGCCTTAGCGAAACTATCAACAACGCTGTTTTGATCAGGAAACGGGATTAAAGGATTGGGAAGGAATGTTTCCTCTGATTAGCTCTTGACGTGGAATGAAGGTGTTAAAGTGAAGAGGAAAATTAGGCAACGTTTCGATTCGAGCAAACATCTTTCACTGCGTCACAGCATTTAGAGTTGCGTGCTGCACAACGAGCTGCAAATCAACGCATTAGCAGCATGCAAGTGTTGAGTGAACACATGTCTGTATATATGCGAACAAACACACATGTACGTACAAGCACACTACACACTCAACCTCTCAAGCTGTCTTTCCTCGAAAAACTGTCAACAGCCACTAGAGGATTCAACTCGACATCTGCAACGTCTCAGACATCGCTGTTGTTTTTTTCCCTTTTTTTGCTCGCTCGCTCTTTCTTTCTCTCGCTGTCTCTCTTGCCCAATGCCGCTCAAACAGGCCTACCCAGCTTTTGTTTCAAAAAGCTGATGAAATTGTCCCATGGTCTACAGCTGGTCCTCTGGACTTGACTTTGAAATCAGAGCTGGCCGCGGAGATGTTTGCATACCGCTTGTAAGCAGTGAGTGGGTTCAAGAGACCACGTTAATTAACGGACAGGATTGCGCTGGTTTATCAACAGACCTCCCGTTTCAGCCCATCTCACGGTTTAGAGGAATCTCAAATGGTCGTTTTATAGGATGGGGATAATGAACTGAGCAGCAATTTGAGGAAAGAACAGATATTTAGTATATTTGGTTTTTGTCTTATTTTTATATATTAGGTAGTAGGCTAATGCTTGCTTGTGCAAAACTTGCTGCTAAGAAGTTGGAGTTTTCCTGACAACGGTTATAATCATTAATTGAATCAATCTTACTAGACATTTTGGAAAATTTAGTTAGTAATTTTAAGATTCGAAATATAAAAAATAGATAATTAACGCATCTAAAATAAAAGTTTTTGTGTACATAATATATGTGTGTGTACTGTGTATATTTATTATGTATATATTAAGAAAAAATATGTTTTGTTTATATAATAAATGTATTCATATATAACATAAATTATATAAATATATGCATTTAAATACATGTAAATATTTTCTAAATATATACTGTATGTATGTGTCTTTATATATACATAATAAATATACACAGTACACACACATATGTGACCCTGGACCACAAAACCAGTCTTAAGTCGCTGGGGTATATTTGTAGCAATAGCCAAAAATACATTGCATGGGTCAAAATTTTTGATTTTTCTTTTATGCCAAAAATCATTAAGAAATTAAGTAAAGTTCATGTTCCATGAAGATTTTTTGTAAAATTCCAACTGTAAACATATCAAAATGTAATTTTTGATTTGTAATATGCATTGTTAAGAATTGTTAATTTGGAAAACTTTAAAGGTGATTTTCTCAGTCTTTTTGATTTTTTTGCATCCTCAGATTTCTGATTTCAAATAGATGTATCTCAGCCAAATATTGTCCTATCCTAACAAACCATACTTCAATAGAAAGCTTATTTATTGAGCTTTCATATGATGTATAAATCTCAGTTTTGTCAAATTTAACCTTATGACTGGTTTTGTGGTCCAGGGTCACATATATTATGTACACAAAAACCTTTATTTTGGATGCGATTAATCACTAAATATCATATTATACTGCATACTTAAGTTTAGGGGAATCATTCATGGGCATACAGTTTAGCATTGAAAAATATTTAATAAATCTTATTATATGTAGTGCTGGGCAACGATTATTCTCGATTAATCGCATGTAAAATAAAAGTTTTGGTGTACATAATACAGTCAAGCCCGAAATTATTCATACCCCTGGCAAATTCTGACTTAAAGTTACTTTTATTCAACCAGCAAGTTTTTTTTTACCATAAATGACTCAAAAAGACAAGACGATCAAGATCATTGTGGAATTTTTTTTCCAGCTTTTATTTACATTTAAACAAAAAGCGGCATGTCCAAAATTATTCATACCCTTTGCAAACTGTCACAGTCTATGGGAAAATCCAAAGTTCTATACCATTCCAAATAGTCCAAGCTGTTCTAAAGCATCCTAATTATCCTGATTCATTGGGAACAGCTGATTTAATCAACTCAACAGGTGAAAAACAGAAGCTCTCTGCTGTTGGTTTGTGGACAGTCATGGCTAAGACAAAGGAGCTCACTGAGGACCTGCGGCTGCGCATTGTGGCTGCTCACAAGTCAGGAAAGGGCTATAAGACCATATCTAAATGTTTTGAAGTTCCAGTGGCTACAGTGCAAAATATTATTAAAAAATACGAGACGTTCCGCACTGTGAAAAAACTCAGAGGACGTGGTCAGAAGCCAAAAGTGACACCTGTGCTGACCAGGAGGATAGTGAGAGAGGTAAAAAAGAATCCAAGGATCACCACCAAGGCCATCCTGATGAATCTGGGCTCTGCTGGTGGCAACATCTCAAGGCAGACAGTCCAACGGATACTGCACACCGCTGGGTTCCACGGACACAAGACCAAGGAGGACATCACTTCTCCAGATAAGGCACACAAAAGCCCGCTTGGATTTTGCAAATGCTCATCTGGACAAAGAAGAAGCCTTCTGGTCTTCTGTTTTATGGTCAGATGAAACAAAAATTTAATTGTTTGGCCACAATGATGTAGCCTTCATTTGGTGTAAAAAAGGAGAAGCCTTCAACCCTAAGAACACCATTCCCACTGTCAAACATTGTGGGAACCTAATGTTTTTTTTTTTTGGGGGGGGGTTGTTTTTTAGCCGGTGGACCAGGGAACCTAATCACAGTAAACGGCACCATGAAAAAGGAGCAATACATCAAAATTCTCAACAACAACATCAGGCAGTCTGCAGAGAAACTTGGCCTTGGGCATCAGTGGACATTTCAGCACGACAACGACCCAAAACACACAGCAAAAGTGGTGAAGAAATGGTTAGCAGACAAAACATTAATGTTTTGCAGTGGCTCAGACAGAGTCCTGACTTAAATCCAATTGAGAATCTGTGGAGGGAGCTAAAGATCAGGGTGATGGCAAGGAGACCCTCCAACCTGAAAGAATTGGAGCTCATCGCTAAAGATAAATGGGCAAAAATACCAGTGGAGACATGCAAAAAGCTGGTCAGCAATTATAGGAAGCATTTGATTGCTGTAATAGCCAATAAAGGCTTTTCTATTGATTATTGAGAAGAGTGTGAACAATTTTGGACATGCCACTTTTTGTTCAAATGTAAATAAAAGATGAATAATATTTTTTTCCACAATGATGCCTCTTGTACATCGTCTTATTATCTTCTGGGAGACATCTGTGTCATTTCTAATAAAAAAAATTGCTGGTTGAATAAAAGTAACTTTAAGTCAGAATTTGCCAGGGGTATGAATAATTTTGGGCTTTACTGTATATGTGTGTGTACTGTGTATACATAATAAATATACACAGTACACACCCATATACTATGTACACAAAAACTTTTATTTTGGATGTGATTAATCATGATTAATCATTGCCCAGCACTAATTATTAACCCATCATTGTCAACATTTAACACATTCACACTTCATTATGTGGGGAAAAGCTCGAATATAGCTATAGCTTAAAGAAAGTTGAAAGTCAAGTTCTGAAAGTGTGTTTTTGATGATCAAGCACTCCTTTAAGTTTAGCACCTATGTTTTCTCACGTTTTAATAGTTAAAAGTGTATCTCACAGGCTTTCTCTAATAGGACGAGTGTAGCTTTTGACAGTTCGCGTTCTTTGACGCACTGCGGAACAGATGAAGATCAAGTATATCTTTTAGTTTATTTTTATCTTATTTATTTTTAAAAATAAGTTTTTTTAGTTTTTTGTCTAAATCAAGTCTGGCCATCATGGACTTTGTTTAGCCCAAAAATTGGTCTTTGTTTGGTCTGTCTGATTTTGGTCCAAATGTGGCCGAAAAATCAAAGTTAAAAAAAATTGGGTTTTGTTTGGTCCATCTGATTTGATCCAAAGTAAAAAAAAAAAAAAAAAAAAAAAAAATGTGTGAATAAAACTGCTAAGATTTGCTAAGTTGTATTTTTTCCAGACAACTGTAAAAAAAATAAAAAGTTAAATAAACTAAAGTTTAAGTTTATTTTTGACATCAACGCAGGTATATTTCCTAATTTATTTTGCTTTGTCTGATTTGCTTCCAGTTTGAACTCATGTAAAACATAGGTTCTAATATCCCTTTATTTTCTTTGAAGCTTGCTAACTCAGATTAGCATATCAACACAAGTCGGCTAAGTAGTCTATGTTAAAGTCTTTTTAAGTTGTATATTGAAGTACCTTGACAAGTTTGTCAAAAAGCCTCAGTAGCCTTCTAATCTTCTAGTGTCACATTATTAAACCATCATTGTCAACATTATCACTTTCACACTTCATTACCTTGTTAGCACGTGGGGAAAAGATCAATGTAAAGCTCAATGAAACAGTTGAAAATAAGTATGCTTCAGAAAGTATGTGTTTTTGATGATCAAGCAGTCGTTTAAGTTTAGCACCTATTTTTTTCTCACATTTTAATAGTCTAATAGGACAAGTGTAGCGTTTGACAGTTCGCGTTCTTTGACGTGCCACGGGACAGATGGACCAGACCAGCCCATATCACAAACGCAGTTGTTATTCCAGCAGTATTAGATGGACGCAAATCTAATCAATATCAAAACGCTATTAAAATACGATGAGATGCTAATCCCAGCGAAGTTCTCCATTCCACCTATTCTCTCTGTTCTTATGATATTATTGTCCAGAGCATTTAATCAATTAAATCAGAGCTGGCCATGGAGATGTTTGCATACCGCTTGTAAGCAGTGAGTCGGTTCAAGAGATTTAAGAAGGTCCTTTGCTGCTTTAAGCTGGTCCTTTGCTGGTTCATGCTGGTCCTTAGCTGGCTTAAGATGGTCCTTTGCTGGTTTATGCTGGTCCTTTGCTGGTTCATGCTGGTCCTTAGCTGGCTTAAGATGGTCCTTTGCTGGATTTTGCTGGTCCTTAGCTGGTTTAAGATGGTCCTTTGCTGGTTTTTGCTGGTCCTTAGCTGGTTTAAGATGGTCCTTTGCTGGTTAATGCTGGTCCTTAGCTGGTTTATGATGGTCCTTTGTTGGTTTATGCTGGTTCTTGACCAGCAACATGACCAGCTAAGGACCAGCATAAACCAGCTTAGGACCAGCATAAACCAGTTAAAACCAGCATCCCAGCATCAAAACCTACCTAACCAGCATATGCTGTATTTTTCAACAGGGCACGTTAATTAATAGACAGGATTGCGCTGGTTTTCTCAACAGACGACCCGTTTTAGCCCATCTCACGGTTTACAGGAATCTCAAATGGTTGTTTAATAGGATGGGGACAATGAACTGAAAAGCAATTTGAGAAAAGAACTGATTAACAAATCTGCAAATAAAGTAAACCCACCCAGTACCAGACGCCATTGGGCCATAGTTTTTTGCTAAATCAAGTCGGCCCGTCATGGACTTTTTTTAGCCCAAAAATCAACCTTGAAAATTGGTCTTTGTTTGTTCCATTGGATTTAGTCTAAATTTAGCCCAAAAGCGACGATGAAATTTTGTATTTGTTTGGTCTGTCTGATTTTGGTCTAAATGTGGCCGAACAATCAAAGTTTAAAATTGCGTTTTGTTTGGTCCATCTGTTTTGATCCAAAGTGAAAAAAAAAAGTGTGTGAATAAAACTGCTAAGATTTGCTAAGTTGTATTTTTTCCAGACAACTGTTGATATATTTTTAAAAAATAGTAAAAAGAAATTGAAAATTTGGAGGTTTTTTTTTTTTGTAATTTTGAGATTCAAATATAAAAATGAGATATTGCATACTGCATACTTAAGTTTGAGATATCATTCATGTGCATACAGTTTAGCATTCAAAGCTGATTTTGTTACATTTAAATAAACTAACACAATTTTTGACACCAACGCAGGTATATTTCCCGATTTAATTCTGTTTTTGTCTGATTTGCTTCCAGTTTGAACTCAGCTAAAACATTAGTAGGTTTATTTTTCTGTAAAGCATGCTAACTCAGATTAGCATATCTACCCAAGTTGGCTAAGTAGTCTTAAAAGAATCTTTTTAAGTTGTATATTGAAGTACATTGACAAGTTTGTCAAAAAGTCTCAGTAGCCTTCTAATCTTGTAGTGTGTCACATTATTAACCCATCATTGTCAACATTATCACATTCCCACTTCATTATTTAGCTTGTTAGCATGTGGGGAAAAGCTCAATGTATAGCTCAAGGAAACAGTTGAAAGCAAGTATGCTTCAGAAAGTATGTTTTTGATGATCAAGCAGTCGTTTAAGTTTAGCACCTATGTTTTCTCACGTTTAATAGTTAAGAGTGTATTTCACAGCCCTTCTCTAATAGGACAAGTGTAGCGTTTGACAGTTCGCATTCTTTGACGCAGCGTGGGACAGATGGACCAGACCATATCACAAACTCGGTTGTTATTTCAGCAGTATTAGATGGATGCAAATGTAATCAATATCAAAACGCTATTAAAATCCGATGAAATGCTAATCCCAGCAAAGTTCTCCGTTCCACCTATTCTCTCTGTCCTCTTGATATTATTGTCCAGAGCATTTAATCAATTAAATCAGAGCTGGCCATGAAGATGTTTGCATACCGCTTGTAAGCAGTGAGTCGGTTCAAGAGACCACCCTGTTGAAAAAAACAGCATATGCTGGTTAGGTAGGTTTTGATCCTGGGATGCTGGTTTATGCTGGTCCTTTGCTGGTTTATGCTGGTCCTTTGCTGGTTTATGGTGGTCCTTTGCTGGTTTATGCTGGTCCTTTGCTGGTTTATGGTGGTCCTTTGCTGGTTTATGGTGGTCCTTTGCTGGTTTATGGTGGTCCTTTGCTGGTTTATGCTGGTCCTTTGCTGGTTTATGGTGGTCCTTTGCTGGTTTATGGTGGTCCTTTGCTGGTTTATGGTGGTCCTTTGCTGGTTTATGCTGGTCCTTTGCTGGTTTATGGTGGTCCTTTGCTGGTTTATGCTGGTCCTTTGCTGGTTTATGGTGGTCCTTTGCTGGTTTATGGTGGTCCTTTGCTGGTTTATGGTGGTCCTTTGCTGGTTTATGCTGGTCCTTTGCTGGTTTATGGTGGTCCTTTGCTGGTTTATGGTGGTCCTTTGCTGGTTTATGCTGGTCCTTTGCTGGTTTATGGTGGTCCTTTGCTGGTTTATGCTGGTCCTTTGCTGGTTTATGCTGGTCCTTTGCTGGTTTATGCTGGTCCTTTGCTGGTTTATGCTGGTCCTTTGCTGGTTTATGCTGGTCCTTTGCTGGTTTATGCTGGTCCTTTGCTGGTTTATGCTGGTCCTTTGCTGGTTTATGCTGGTCCTTTGCTGGTTTATGCTGGTCCTTTGCTGGTTTATGCTGGTCCTTTGCTGGTTTATGCTGGTCCTTTGCTGGTTTATGGTGGTCCTTTGCTGGTTTATGGTGGTCCTTTGCTGGTTTATGCTGGTCCTTTGCTGGTTTATGGTGGTCCTTTGCTGGTTTATGCTGGTCCTTTGCTGGTTTATGGTGGTCCTGTGCTGGTTTATGCTGGTCCTTTGCTGGTTTATGCTGGTCCTTTGCTGGTTTATGCTGGTCCTTTGCTGGTTTATGCTGGTCCTTTGCTGGTTTATGCTGGTCCTTTGCTGGTTTAGTCAAGTTCTGAAAGTGTGTTTTTGATGATCAAGCACTCCTTTAAGTTTAGCACCTATGTTTTCTCACGTTTTAATAGTTAAAAGTGTATCTCACAGGCTTTCTCTAATAGGACGAGTGTAGCTTTTGACAGTTCGCGTTCTTTGACGCACTTTGGAACAGATGAAGATCAAGTATATCTTTTAGTTTATTTTTATCTTATTTATTTTTAAAAATAAGTTTTTTTAGTTTTTTGTCTAAATCAAGTCTGGCCATCATGGACTTTGTTTAGCCCAAAAATTGGTCTTTGTTTGGTCTGTCTGATTTTGGTCCAAATGTGGCCGAAAAATCAAAGTTAAAAAAAATTGGGTTTTGTTTGGTCCATCTGATTTGATCCAAAGTAAAAAAAAAAAAAAAAAAAAAAAAAAATGTGTGAATAAAACTGCTAAGATTTGCTAAGTTGTATTTTTTCCAGACAACTGTAAAAAAAATAAAAAGTTAAATAAACTAAAGTTTAAGTTTATTTTTGACATCAACGCAGGTATATTTCCTAATTTATTTTGCTTTGTCTGATTTGCTTCCAGTTTGAACTCATGTAAAACATAGGTTCTAATATCCCTTTATTTTCTTTGAAGCTTGCTAACTCAGATTAGCATATCAACACAAGTCGGCTAAGTAGTCTATGTTAAAGTCTTTTTAAGTTGTATATTGAAGTACCTTGACAAGTTTGTCAAAAAGCCTCAGTAGCCTTCTAATCTTCTAGTGTCACATTATTAAACCATCATTGTCAACATTATCACTTTCACACTTCATTACCTTGTTAGCACGTGGGGAAAAGATCAATGTAAAGCTCAATGAAACAGTTGAAAATAAGTATGCTTCAGAAAGTATGTGTTTTTGATGATCAAGCAGTCGTTTAAGTTTAGCACCTATTTTTTTCTCACATTTTAATAGTCTAATAGGACAAGTGTAGCGTTTGACAGTTCGCGTTCTTTGACGTGCCACGGGACAGATGGACCAGACCAGCCCATATCACAAACGCAGTTGTTATTCCAGCAGTATTAGATGGACGCAAATCTAATCAATATCAAAACGCTATTAAAATACGATGAGATGCTAATCCCAGCGAAGTTCTCCATTCCACCTATTCTCTCTGTTCTTATGATATTATTGTCCAGAGCATTTAATCAATTAAATCAGAGCTGGCCATGGAGATGTTTGCATACCGCTTGTAAGCAGTGAGTCGGTTCAAGAGATTTAAGAAGGTCCTTTGCTGCTTTAAGCTGGTCCTTTGCTGGTTCATGCTGGTCCTTAGCTGGCTTAAGATGGTCCTTTGCTGGTTTATGCTGGTCCTTTGCTGGTTCATGCTGGTCCTTAGCTGGCTTAAGATGGTCCTTTGCTGGATTTTGCTGGTCCTTAGCTGGTTTAAGATGGTCCTTTGCTGGTTTTTGCTGGTCCTTAGCTGGTTTAAGATGGTCCTTTGCTGGTTAATGCTGGTCCTTAGCTGGTTTATGATGGTCCTTTGTTGGTTTATGCTGGTTCTTGACCAGCAACATGACCAGCTAAGGACCAGCATAAACCAGCTTAGGACCAGCATAAACCAGTTAAAACCAGCATCCCAGCATCAAAACCTACCTAACCAGCATATGCTGTATTTTTCAACAGGGCACGTTAATTAATAGACAGGATTGCGCTGGTTTTCTCAACAGACGACCCGTTTTAGCCCATCTCACGGTTTACAGGAATCTCAAATGGTTGTTTAATAGGATGGGGACAATGAACTGAAAAGCAATTTGAGAAAAGAACTGATTAACAAATCTGCAAATAAAGTAAACCCACCCAGTACCAGACGCCATTGGGCCATAGTTTTTTGCTAAATCAAGTCGGCCCGTCATGGACTTTTTTTAGCCCAAAAATCAACCTTGAAAATTGGTCTTTGTTTGTTCCATTGGATTTAGTCTAAATTTAGCCCAAAAGCGACGATGAAATTTTGTATTTGTTTGGTCTGTCTGATTTTGGTCTAAATGTGGCCGAACAATCAAAGTTTAAAATTGCGTTTTGTTTGGTCCATCTGTTTTGATCCAAAGTGAAAAAAAAAAGTGTGTGAATAAAACTGCTAAGATTTGCTAAGTTGTATTTTTTCCAGACAACTGTTGATATATTTTTTAAAAATAGTAAAAAGAAATTGAAAATTTGGAGGTTTTTTTTTTTTTGTAATTTTGAGATTCAAATATAAAAATGAGATATTGCATACTGCATACTTAAGTTTGAGATATCATTCATGTGCATACAGTTTAGCATTCAAAGCTGATTTTGTTACATTTAAATAAACTAACACAATTTTTGACACCAACGCAGGTATATTTCCCGATTTAATTCTGTTTTTGTCTGATTTGCTTCCAGTTTGAACTCAGCTAAAACATTAGTAGGTTTATTTTTCTGTAAAGCATGCTAACTCAGATTAGCATATCTACCCAAGTTGGCTAAGTAGTCTTAAAAGAATCTTTTTAAGTTGTATATTGAAGTACATTGACAAGTTTGTCAAAAAGTCTCAGTAGCCTTCTAATCTTGTAGTGTGTCACATTATTAACCCATCATTGTCAACATTATCACATTCCCACTTCATTATTTAGCTTGTTAGCATGTGGGGAAAAGCTCAATGTATAGCTCAAGGAAACAGTTGAAAGCAAGTATGCTTCAGAAAGTATGTTTTTGATGATCAAGCAGTCGTTTAAGTTTAGCACCTATGTTTTCTCACGTTTAATAGTTAAGAGTGTATTTCACAGCCCTTCTCTAATAGGACAAGTGTAGCGTTTGACAGTTCGCATTCTTTGACGCAGCGTGGGACAGATGGACCAGACCATATCACAAACTCGGTTGTTATTTCAGCAGTATTAGATGGATGCAAATGTAATCAATATCAAAACGCTATTAAAATACGATGAGATGCTAATCCCAGCAAAGTTCTCCGTTCCACCTATTCTCTCTGTCCTCTTGATATTATTGTCCAGAGCATTTAATCAATTAAATCAGAGCTGGCCATGAAGATGTTTGCATACCGCTTGTAAGCAGTGAGTCGGTTCAAGAGACCACCCTGTTGAAAAAAACAGCATATGCTGGTTAGGTAGGTTTTGATCCTGGGATGCTGGTTTATGCTGGTCCTTTGCTGGTTTATGCTGGTCCTTTGCTGGTTTATGGTGGTCCTTTGCTGGTTTATGCTGGTCCTTTGCTGGTTTATGGTGGTCCTTTGCTGGTTTATGGTGGTCCTTTGCTGGTTTATGGTGGTCCTTTGCTGGTTTATGCTGGTCCTTTGCTGGTTTATGGTGGTCCTTTGCTGGTTTATGGTGGTCCTTTGCTGGTTTATGGTGGTCCTTTGCTGGTTTATGCTGGTCCTTTGCTGGTTTATGGTGGTCCTTTGCTGGTTTATGCTGGTCCTTTGCTGGTTTATGGTGGTCCTTTGCTGGTTTATGCTGGTCCTTTGCTGGTTTATGGTGGTCCTTTGCTGGTTTATGGTGGTCCTTTGCTGGTTTATGGTGGTCCTTTGCTGGTTTATGGTGGTCCTTTGCTGGTTTATGCTGGTCCTTTGCTGGTTTATGGTGGTCCTTTGCTGGTTTATGCTGGTCCTTTGCTGGTTTATGGTGGTCCTTTGCTGGTTTATGGTGGTCCTTTGCTGGTTTATGCTGGTCCTTTGCTGGTTTATGCTGGTCCTTTGCTGGTTTATGGTGGTCCTTTGCTGGTTTATGCTGGTCCTTTGCTGGTTTATGGTGGTCCTTTGCTGGTTTATGGTGGTCCTTTGCTGGTTTATGGTGGTCCTTTGCTGGTTTATGCTGGTCCTTTGCTGGTTTATGGTGGTCCTTTGCTGGTTTATGGTGGTCCTTTGCTGGTTTATGGTGGTCCTTTGCTGGTTTATGCTGGTCCTTTGCTGGTTTATGCTGGTCCTTTGCTGGTTTATGCTGGTCCTTTGCTGGTTTATGGTGGTCCTTTGCTGGTTTATGCTGGTCCTTTGCTGGTTTATGCTGGTCCTTTGCTGGTTTATGCTGGTCCTTTGCTGGTTTATGCTGGTCTTTTGCTGGTTTATGCTGGTCCTTTGCTGGTTTATGCTGGTCCTTTGCTGGTTTATGGTGGTCCTTTGCTGGTTTATGCTGGTCCTTTGCTGGTTTATGCTGGTCCTTTGCTGGTTTATGGTGGTCCTTTGCTGGTTTATGGTGGTCCTTTGCTGGTTTATGCTGGTCCTTTGCTGGTTTATGGTGGTCCTTTGCTGGTTTATGCTGGTCCTTTGCTGGTTTATGGTGGTCCTTTGCTGGTTTATGCTGGTCTTTTGCTGGTTTATGCTGGTCCTTTGCTGGTTTATGGTGGTCCTTTGCTGGTTTATGCTGGTCCTTTGCTGGTTTATGCTGGTCCTTTGCTGGTTTATGCTGGTCCTTTGCTGGTTTATGCTGGTCCTTTGCTGGTTTATGGTGGTCCTTTGCTGGTTTATGCTGGTCCTTTGCTGGTTCATGCTGGTCCTCAGCTGGTTTAAGATGGTCCTTTGCTGGTTTATGCTGGTCCTTTGCTGGTTCATGCTGGTCCTTAGCTGGTTTATGCTGGTCCTTAGCTGGTTCATGCTGGTCCTTAGCTGGTTTATGCTGGTCCTTAGCTGGTTTAAGATAGTCCTTTGCTGGTTTATGCTGGTCCTTTGCTGGTTCATGTTGGTCCTTAGCTGGTTTATGCTGGTCCTTAGCTGGTTCATGCTGGTCCTTAGCTGGTTTATGCTGGTCCTTAGCTGGTTTATGCTGGTCCTTTGCTGGTTCATGCTGGTCCTTAACTGGTTTATGCTGGTCCTTAGCTGGTTCATGCTGGTCCTTAGCTGGTTTATGCTGGTCCTTAGCTGGTTTATGCAGGTCCTTTGCTGGTTCATGCTGGTCCTCAGCTGGTTTATGATGGTCCTTAGCTGGTTTATGCTGGTCCTTAGCTGGTTTATGCTGGTCCTTTGCTGGTTCATGCTGGTCCTTAGCTGGTTTATGCTGGTCCTTAGCTGGTTTATGCTGGTCCTTAGCTGGTTCATGCTGGTCCTTAGCTGGTTCATGCTGGTCCTTAGCTGGTTTATGCTGGTCCTTAGCTGGTTTAAGATAGTCCTTTGCTGTTTCATGCTGGTCCTTTGCTGTTTCATGCTGGTCCTTAGCTGGTTTATGCTGAGCCTTAGCTGGTTTAAGATGGTCCTTTGCTGTTTTATGCTGGTCCTTAGCTGGTTTATGCTGGTCCTTAGCTGGTTTATGTTGAGAAATCCTGAAATGTTTTCCTCAAAAAACATAATTTCCTTACGACTGACGAAAGAAAGACATGAACATCTTGGATGACAGGGGGGTGAGTACAATTTTTCGATACTAACAATTTTTGATACCAATGCAGGTATATTTCCTGATTTATTTTGTTTTGTCTGGTTTGCTTCCAGTTTGAACTCATGTAAAACATTAGTAGGTTCTAATATCCCTTTATTTCTGTAAAGCTTGCTAACTCAGATTAGCATATCTACACAAGTAGGCTAAGTAGTCTTAAAAGAGTCTTTTTAAGTTGTATATTGAAGTACCTTGACAAGTTTGTCAAAAAGCCTCAGTCGCCTTCTAATGTTCTAGTATGTCGCATTATACCCATCATTGTCAACATTATCACATTCACACTTCATTATTTAGCTTGTTAGCATGTGGGGAAAAGCTGAATGTATAGCTGAAAAGAAGTATGCTTCAGAAAGTATGTGTTTTTGATGATTAAGCAGTCGTTTAAGTTTAGCACCTATTTTTTCTCACGTTTTAATAGTCTAATAGGACGAGTGTAGCGTTTGACAGTTTGCGTTCTTTGACGCGCCGCGGGACAGATGGACCAGACCAGCCCATATCACAAACGCGGTTGTTATTCCAGCAGTATTACATGGACGCAAATCTAATCGATATCAAAACGCTATTAAAATACGATGAGATGCTAATCCCAGCACTAGCGCTCGGGTTTCACACGTTCTGGAGGATTTTTTGCTCATCCGAAGGGGTTTGGATCACACAGCGTTCCCACTTCAAAGTGCGCGTCAGAAGTTCGTCCTTCGTCCGAAATTCTCCGTTACAATTCTCCCTGTTCTCTCGGTTTTATTGTCCGGAGCGTTTAATCGAATAAATCACGCTTTGCTTTCTATCTCACGGTGAGGCTTTTTGTTTCCAGCCTCCGAAACAAAAGCATCAATAAATCCTGTTGGCAAACAGGCCGTCTAACATGGAAAAGTGATCCCGGGCTGGAATTACAAAGGGAATTGAGAGATTAGCCGAAGGATGTGAGCGTAATGACTTTAAAGCAGATAATCCCGTGCATCTGGGGCCAGCAATTGTTTGATATTTATAGTTGATCATCAATCTTAATTGGTTTGTTATTCTTTATGAATGGAATATGAACGTGAGCGCCGATTTGTTTTGCTTTCATTCATGTGTGGGAGGCCTGGGAGGAAATGTCGAGGTGTCTCTGAGACCAGACTCTTTAAGCTGAAAGAAAAGCAACAGCCATGCACTCTGTGTCTATGATTTAGGCAGGATTAGACATATTAAATTTGAGTAGCTTTCTCACACCACACAGCCTTTTCCCTCCTTCTTTTCTTAATCCTATCAAGTCAATATCAATTTGGCTCACATATATATATATATTTTTTTTTTTTTTATTACAGTCAAACCAAAATTATTTAGACACCAGATATTTTTTACTAGTGGGTGCAGGACACTAACGGTTAATTTATGTAAATGAGGATAGCTAAATAAAATAAACTGTGAAATATTGTACAAAAAAATTCTACGTACAATGGAATACCAGTAAAATTTATAAAAATTTGGGACCAAAAATTATTCAGACACTTTGACCTGAACCTATTTTGCTTAAGTGTTTTTTTTGTTTGTTTTTTTTCTTTAATTGCTGATGCAACCTTTTTTACACAGACTGAACAAAATGAAGCATTGCTTGGTAATTGGTCAAAAAAGTATTGATAGTTGTGTAAATATTGTAATACTATCAGAATTTTTGGTTGACTGTAATCCATTACATACCTACATATCAAAGTTATTGAGCTCTTGTCAAATTTTATAACCATTTTCTAGCGAATAAACTGTGATAATGTGAGAAATGTTGAAGGTGTCTGAATAAATTTAGGTTTCACTGTATGTACTATTTTTATCGTTTTAGTTTTTTTAAGATACGTCACATTGCGTCCTCTGTGTTTTCTACGTCATTTACCAGGAAATGAACACCACTACAAGACATTTACCCTTTGCCTACATGTTTGATGGATGGCTTTATGACTCTATTCTTGTTGTGAGCGTCAGTGGGACATTAGCCAATCAGAGCTCAGTTAGTGACCTCTCTGTCTGTTTGCTCAGCCTATCAGTTCCCCTCTTTATGTAACTAACAACATCTTTCTCATGTCAGTATGATATTAGAAGTTTGAAGATCAAGTTGTGGTATGGTAATATCTCACCTTCTCCTGATTGTATTCACTAATTCTGTATCTTATTTGATTATGTATTTTCTTCTACACAGGAAATTCTTAACAGCTCACTAAAATGAACATTTATGTTGCATAAACACTTATGAGAGCTACAGAGTCATAGTTACAGAAGTGTCCACAAGGGGGCGGTTTGTTATGAATGACTGCTTAATACTGTAGGGCCTGAATCATGTAAGCCAGGGGTTTTCAAACCTGTCCTGGAGCCTCCCCTGCCCTGCACATTTTGCTTGTCTCTCTCATCTAATACACCTGATTCAAATCATCAGCTCATTAGTAGAGACTGCAAGACCTGAATTGGGTGTGCCTAATAAGGGAGACATACAAAATGTGCAGGGCAGGGGAGGCTCCAGGACAGGTTTGAAAACCCCTGATGTAAGCTATCTATTTTAAGTGGTTCACTGAATAAAAAAAAATAAAAAAACATTTTAAGACAATCTAAGACTGATTTAGATATCTGTACTGTTTTATATTGTACTAAAGGCTATAGGCAAGTAATATATAATAACTTTTTAAAAACTGTCACCTTTAGGGTTTGATGTTTTAAAAGCAAATATCTTTTGCTCACCAAGGCTGCATTTGTTTAATCAGACAATACATTAAAAATAGTAAAATTGTGTAATATTATTCTAAGTGAAAATAGCTGTTTTCTATATCAATATATAAAAAAATGTAATTTATTCCTGTAATGCAAAGCTGAATTTTCAGCATCATTACTCCAGTCTTCAGTGACACATGATCCATCAGAAATCATTCTAATATGCTGATTTGCCACTCATTTCAGATTATTATCAGTGCTGAAGACAATTGTCCT